>NC_143560.1:126716060-127019090 GCF_054136105.1 Typopeltis vanoorti
AAAGTTATTCAGGTAACAATGAAAGTAATTAGATCATCCTCCACCCAACAGAGAATAACATAAGTCTGCACCTTTTAAGGTGCAGACTGTATGAAGCTTGTGATGTTTCAGTGTTGCAAGTTTTGTCAAATAAGTAGCAAGAATGGAGTATACTACTGTCAACAAAACTATGAATAAAGGTCGATGAGCTGTCATTACAAGAGAAAAAATGTTGGAACAGAGCTCTGGGGACTCTTGCATTGGTAGTGAAATTTGAAGAGTGTGAGTATCCACCATGACAGTGAATGACCATAGAAAAAACTAGTTATTCGGTTATGGAGAGTGAAAAGTAGACTAAAGAATAATGGCAATGTGCCAAGTAGGTCTCAAAGCCTGAGCCAATTAAACAATTCAGAAATGTCAAGTGCAACAGCACAGATTTCTCCACTTTCACATGCACTGGAAATGGATGGAGGTGGGTGGATGTTGAATAGGTAATCTACTGTTGATATTGTGACAGAATCCATACTGACAGTCACTCATTTAAATAATGAGTAATTCTAGTGCTTCAAGAATGATGGAGGTGAATAAACAGATGGTGAAATTGCCATGATATCAGTACTGCTGATATCATGGATTGTAACAGTTTGTACAATGTAGTGGCATAGGATATGAAGCTGAGACTGGCACTGAGAAGAAGGATGATCTGTAGAAAAAGAAACATGGATAAAGTTATGGTAAGTTACCATATTTTTAAAGGAATGGAACTATATGGACAAAGTCAATGTGGAAAAGCTAACGTTAAGAGTTATATGGAAGAAGTGCGTTAAGAAATGCCCTAGGTGCTGAAAGAACGATGAATCTTTGGATTTCACAGAGTCTAATAATGAGGAGGAAGATTATCTGGTATTCTGTAAGTTGCTGGATGATTTGTGTCACATTGTTACTGAAAGCAAACAATTCCGCTTCTCTTCCAGCTTATACTGTGAAGTTAGAGTAGAGATGCCACTGTGAATTATGAACATTGACCCCCTTCAATCTTAATGTGAGCAATTAGACTGTATACGATTGACTTTCATAGAAAAATCAAAAATGTCAATATAGTAATCAGAATTAGGAGAATAGTAAATGAGCAAATGAAAGTAGTAAAGTGAAGCAAACAAATCCTGAGCCAAAGCAGATGTAAAGTATATTTCAAGTCTGATAACCTTCTCCATATCAACCCTGATAAAATCACACACTGTACCCTTCTTACAGAAGACAGCATGCATGACATAATATGCAAAGATGGAGTTCAAGATGAATAACATCATATTTGGATACTTGTAAGTAGTGGTAGTACCTTGGATATTAGGAAAGGCAATGTGGAAGAGCCCCCTCCAATGGAATTTTGTTGTTGTTTTTTTGGGTTTTTTTTTGCATTTTTTGTTGCATTTCTGATGTGTTTTGAAATGTTTTTATTGTTTATTGTGGGAGATTTTATTTTAACCACAATAGGAGCATGCAACAGAGGTGAAGTACTTGACACAACTCCCAAATAAGGAGCACCCAAATTCCAGTGCAAGCATGAGTCAATGGTGTTCCCTGCAAGCTGTCACGGTTTCCTTCCAGACACAACTGGAAGAATAAGCAGCAGCAGCAATAGCAGAATTTATAATGATCTGGAAGTTTTATTATCAGCTTGGCAAGCTGATCAGAAATTCAGTCCTTTATACCATCAGTTCCAACAACCAGCCTGCAGGAACTGTTAGTTAATTACTGTGTGGATAGCATGTTCAGCAGGCCATTATCCAACTATTTGTTTGGAAAAAAGATTGCTCAGAAGGAGCAGACTGTTCATAAAAAATTAAAAAAGCTTTTAACATTATTCAAAGAGAGTAGGTAAGTACTCTTAGTTCTAACTTTTTTGGGAGATAAACAGCTGTTCACCAGTGCTATATTCACAGTTGAGTAGATTTTTATATTAGACAAAAGGCAATCAAATATATTTTCATATCAGTAGTTCAGTAAAAAATGTTTACTAATCATACTGATCATCATTCCATTAAAATATTAATGTATACAGTATTTGCAATGACTTCTTGGTAATAAAATGAACTGTCTGTTAGTGAATGTGGATAAAGTTCTCTGCATTACTTAAAAATTATGACACCATTCCACAAAAGTAGTAAATCTATTAGTTCTGTAGGTATGCTAAGAAAGGTTTATTATTATTTTCATTAATTTATTATTATTATTTTTTAACAATCTAGAAACCCTGTTCTACAATCCAAACATGGAACTTTTTCAAGACATCAAATAAGTGGGGCAACTGTCTCACACCATGCAATGAAATTCATCTGCCACTTAGAGATGATCACAAACATCTACATCCACAGTTTCTCTACTTGCTCTCTCCAACCAAAGAACCCGTTTCTGGTTATAGAAAGAGTCCAGTAACCATTCATCCAACCAATGAACAATATCTTGATCATGTCAAGAATGTATCATTTATATAATAGCTAGAAGACTAATTAACTGCACTATAAAAACTATGCACAAAGTTTTTTTTATTTATTGCCACCCATTTGTTGTTTCACAAGAAAGCTGTAATTTTTAACTTATTTTGCAAAATTAAAGTAGCAGTAATGGTAGTCAAAACATCTCTGAAATTTTAACATATTAAAATTTCAGAGATGTTTCACAATGTGTTCTTTGAGAATGTGCTAAGAAAATGACAGAGGCCAGTGACCTGGAATTATATATATCAGCCTCACAGATGAGAGGTCCCAAGACATACTTGTCCACATCATCAAGTAGTTAGAGAAAAAAGGAATTTATTGATGTGCTTCTTGCAGTGTTGAGAGTGTAATCACTAGGGAAAACAGTATGCAGAAGTCTGTTCCAAAGAACAGAGGGTAGGAAATGGAGGAGGAGGAAAAGGTTGGTTCAATTCAGTCTGGAAATGAACTATATATGGATGCTGACAAGAAGCTACTTGTACTACAAGTAGCTTCTTGTCAGCATCCATATATAGTTCATTTCCAGTCACTTTCCCATAACTATTGCTGCATTGTCTTTTCTGTAAGTATATCCATAGAAACTGCTCAACTGAACCTATGGGAAAGTGACTGGAGGAAGTCAGTGAGAGAGGGGTTATGAATTAAGTGAATAGCTTTCTTCTGAATAAAATCAAGCATTCTGAGGCTAGCACTAAGTGAACTACCTCAAATGCAAGAACAGTATTTTAAGGTTGGTGGATTTGAGATTTATAAAGTGTCAGAATGAAAAAGAATACCAAGCTTCTTTTTTTTTTTTTTGAGATTATGGATGCAACGTGTTATTGCCAGTATAGGTTAGATGTGAAAGTCAAACCAAGAAGGGAAACTGATCCTGGTTGGCAGGCAGAAATGTGATAGGATTGCATTCCAGTGGCATTAAAACTTGCAATCTTCAATCTTCTTGCAATCTACTTGAGAACAGCAAAGAGATCAGTGTTTAAGATATACTGGTTATAGAGGATTTTGAAGCCAGAATCATTTGAGCACTACAAGGTTTTGGGAATGAATCATTAGCAAAGCTATGAATAAGATTGGATGTCAGAGGATAATTATTAATATATAAGAGTGTAGATGAAAGCACAGAGCTCTAAGTATTTCAGTACTGACTGAAGAATGAAGAACTGATGAAAGAAAGTCATCCCATGATCCGCAATGAACAACTGAACAGGAACCTGGGAATTCACTCAATCAAATGCCTTGGAAATATCAAGAGCAACCACCTGAGTTTCTCCAAACTTTTCCATGGCCTGTATCCCAAGGTGGGTAAGGTTAGCCAGGAGCTTCTAGCTATAAAGGAATCCACATGGGTGATTGCTATGTAATTAGTGAGTCTCCAAACAGGAAAGAAGTGGCTGTTGATGACCTTTTCCATTATTTTTGATAGAGCTGAAGTCAGAGCAACAAGGCAATAGTTTGCTGGTCAACTTCTATCTCCCTTTTTGCAGAACAGACTGGATAAAGATTGCTTCCAAGCTGTTGGGTAGATGCCAGATTAGTATGCCAGCTTGAAGAGGAGATACAAGATAGGTGTTAGTTCAGAAGCACAAGTCTTTACAACTGGAGGAATACCATCAGGGGCAGAAGACTTATTAGTGACAAGGCTACTGAGTATTTTTCTGATTTTTGTGGTAAAAGATCAGAGAAAGTATACTGCAGATAGCTTGTGAAATAGTGGGAGGGGATAGAGTTGGTCATTTATACAAGAGTTGGAGGAAAACTGCTGATGACAAGGGCTGCCTTATCTTTAGGAGATGCTACCATCGTATAATCAAAATGTATGAGAGGTGGAAACATGGAAAAGCAGAAGTTGTGTCCCATAACCTTAGTGAGGGACGAAGACTCGACTGCCATTTGAGTTAGAGATAAGATCAGCCCTTACAAAGCCCACTATTTATTTTTTTACCCAGTTATTATGGACTTTGTTGTAAGTTAAATGGGAGAGTGGAATTTTGAATTTGAACTACTAGACATATGCTGAGGTTTTGGTTTGGAATGCTTTGGCACAATTGTCAGAGAACCAAAGCTTGTGTAATGGTCAAGACTTTGACTGGAGTGCAGAAATCAAGTGCTTTCATCCCAGCAAGGATAATGTCAGTTATTAGATGACAGCAGGTGCTAAGATTAGAAGAGCAGAAACAATCAGACCATGGAAATGAGGCACAGAAACCATGAAGGTCATTCCTATTAGCACTGTTGTAGCGCCACAGAATATGAGGCCAAGACTGACTAAGAGATGGATGATCTATATATAAAAAAGTAAACATGGACAACAATATAACAGTCAGACTTGCTAAGAGAAGAGCTAACATCAACAATGTATTCAGAAGGAAAGCTGATTAAGATGTCCAGGATAATGAGAGAATTATAAGTATTATCTGGAATTTTGGTGGGTTGGTGAACAATTTATGTTAACTCATTATTGAGTTTAATGATCTTGCAAGTTGTTGATTCCCTAGGGAGTGGATGAGGAAAAAAATGAGAAGCATAAATGAAAGCAGAAGCTAAAACGAAAGAAACAAACTACAGACAAGCTTGTATGTCTTCTGAGGTGGTGGTAATTAAGACTGTGGAAACACCAGTAAAGACTTATATATGAGAATATGTGATGAGGATGAAATTCTTTACAGAAGCCAGCATGGATATGCTAAAGGCCAGTCTTATTATAATAAACTGGTCAATTTTATAATTATGTTACAGAAGTAGATTTTGAGTGGAATGACTGCTTCCAGAAATGTGTGATGTATCTGGTAGGTTGCTGCAAAATAAGTTATTTAAATTGAAACAGGAAAGTTTAGATAATTGGATAGTGGAATGGACTAACTGACATCGAAGCATATGCATGCATGTTTGCATTCATACACAGATATCCAGAGGGGAGCAAAAGTAAGCAAGAGAAAAGCAATATGTAGGATTCTACAGAACTCAATACCAAAACAATTACTGTTCAGTCTTTATGTTAAAGATATGGTGAATAGATTTCAGGGATGATATGCAGTTTACAAATTATACAAAGCTGGAAGAGTTATTAGAAAAAGATCCATATATTGTGCCCTTTCAGAAAAATTTGGGTATGTTGATAAGGTAGATGAATGAGGATGGACACATTAATTTTATGTGACTAAGCATAATAAACTTGAGGATTCAGATATGGAAGGCTATGCCCCATCAGTCGGACCATGGTGGTGGAAGAGGAGCAGAGGACCTTAGGATGATGGTTAACATAGAGAGAGAGAAGTTAAGGTGACATGACAAAGGTGCTGCTAAAAACTACCTAGCAGACTGATGCAATGGTGGGAGGGATAATGACCAGTAGAAGTAAAGTGATTTGATCAGATCACATCTGCAATAGTGCAGATGTGATCTGATCATGTTAATTTTGAGGTGATGAGAAAACTTTAGGAAGGATACAGAGGCATATAATAAAGACATAACAATCATGCGGAGGTTTCTGTGGTTAAGAAGTTCAATCGAATTATTCTGTTTTTGTGACCACATTTTTATTAAAAAATACTGCTTTTTAAAACTAAACAAGTACTAAAAAACAAACCCTAGGGTTATTAAAAAAGACTGTTTTTTAGTACTTGTTTAGTTTTAAAAAAGTATTTTTTAATAAAAATGTGGTCACAAAACTAGAATAATTCGACTGAAGACATAACAAGTTATAAAACATATAACAAAGGCATATAACAGGGGAAAATCCTACAAGGACAGTGAATCTGCAGAGCTTGATAGATGTGAAGTGTCATGATTAAAACAGTTTCGTGAAATGGTTACCAAGATAAACCTCAATTCCTTGATGGTGATTATCACAACTTTTCACCACACCCTTGTATGTTGGAGAAATTGTCCAAAAGACCCACATATGTAAGGGGTAAGGACATGAAGTGAGCAAGGGAGTAAGATTTTCTTGTAAAATGACACGTGGAGTATCTAACTATAGAATAACAAGTATGCCACAGTAAAATAAATTTTAAATTTTATGATGTAAATAAAATATCAATCATAATGACTACTTCACTATTCCAGGATAATTTGGCAGACTGGGATAAGGAGAATGGATGTCAGTTTAATGTGGCAAAGTGTAAAGTTATGCATTTTAGGGTGAAAAGATTATCAGCAGTATACCACATTGGTTGAACCTTACTCCAGGAAAGTGACAAAGCCAGAGACTTGGGAGTGTTAGTGGATAGGAAGTTAAAGTTCAGGGGGCATATAGTAAAAGTGGCTAAATCAGCTCATCAGATCACTTCATTACTGAAGAATACTTTGATGAGCAGAGACAAACAGGTTGTTGTTCCTCTTTATCGAGCCTTGATAAGACCCCATCTTGACTACTGTGCACAGATCTGGGTGCCAGGGTTTCTTGGTGATGAAGAGGAGGTAGAGGATCCGGAGGCAGGTGACCAAGATGGTAGCTGGTCTATGGAATGAACCTGACGAGAACAGGTCGAAGATTTGTGGGTTACAGAAACTGATTGATAGGCAGAAAAGGGGTGATATGATTGAGACTTTCAAATTACTGAGGGGTTTTAATTTTTCAGAACAGGTGTGGTGGTGGTGGGAGAACTAGGGGCCATCCATGGAAACTGAGTAAGAAAGAGTGCGGTTAGCAAGGGTGTTAAAACTAGGTTTTTTTACTTGGAGAGTAGTGAATGAGTGGAATAAGCTGCAAGAGTCTGTTGTGAGTGCCATGACTGTGAATGAGTTCAAAGCAAAGTATGATGATACTGTGCGAATGCTGAATAGTTCTTAGGGCCTCCCTTGATGAGTCTAAGGACTCTTTGGAGTTGCCTGTAATAATAAAAATAATTCCAAAAGTTTGGGAAATTGTTATCCTCAATTGTATTAAATAAATTTCTCTTATATATTTTACATTTAATTTAATTAATTTTAGCCCAATAGTTTTAATCTATTAACATGACTGAATACATGGAGGAATTCCAAATTAAGAATGCACTCTACTGAGTTCTAATTCAATTCTTATTGTTGTTCGATAATTGTAGTGATGATGTCTGATGATATACATAAGATGAAATATTTACATAATAAAATTTATTTTACTGTGGCATACGTGTTATTCTCTAGTTAGTTAGGGAGTAAGATAAAAGTAGGTTTCATTCTTGAATAGGGAACATAAGAGAAAAAAATAATAATCAAAATTGGAAATATAAGTTAAAATGAAAGAAACAAACTACAGACTAGCTTGGTTAAAACACTTTGCCTGAGAAGGTTGGAAACATGCTGACAGTAAAGGACTTTAAGGTATACAGCATGATAAATTTTGTTGAACCTAGAGCAGATTTCCCAATGTGAGTCTCCTGAATCCATGAAGATGCAGTTAACAATTCAATACTAAACAACATAATTGCTGTTAACCTGCTAAATAATAAATATAGGATGTCATATATATATTGTGCCTATGGTTTGACAGAAAGTTCTAGTAAGGAAGAAGTGGGGAAACTTCAGGTTTTTAGAGAAAGACAACTGACATAAAAAATAGAAAAGCTAGTTCTCGTTGAAGATCTAAAAAAGCATAGATATCCATACAGCCATATTTCATAATTATGATAAATCAGTAATTGAATTCCATTTGTTTCAGACATACACATTTTCTTTTTTAAAATGATTTCTATTTATTATTAAAAGATGTAAATTTCCTGATAGGTTTCCCCCAGGGTAGGGTGTACAGGATACCATGACAGTACTATGATTAATATTGCCCTGTCAACAATTTTTCTCAAAATTAGTCTGCCACTGGTCAGCACTCTAATGCTGTCCGATCTTATATTTCTGTCTTCTAGAGCACTTCTGACTGAATCAAACCATCTAGATCTTGGTCTTCCTCTAGATGTTTTTCTTACTACCTTGGCATCAAACACCTGTTGTTGTTTTCTGATAACCTTTCCTCTCCCTTTCTGTTTAAGCAAATACCACCATACATTAGCTCTTCTCACACATTACTGAATGCTAACAATGCAAATTGTTTCATGTCTAATGCTTCACTTTTTGCAGACATTCTTGCATATATTAAATAAGTCGGAACCAGACAAGGAGACACACACTAGAAGACAGAAATACAAGATCGGACGGTATTGGAGTGCTGACCAGTGGCAGACTAATTTTGAGAAAAATTGTTGACAGGGCAATATTAATTTTAGCACTGTCATGGTGTCCTGTACACACCCCCTGGGGGAACCTATCAGGAAATTTACATCTTTTAATAATAAATGGAAATCATTTTAAAAAAGAAAATGTGTACATCTGAAACAAATGGAATTCAATTACTGATTTATCATAATTATGAAATATGGCTGTATGGATATCTAGTTGTAATTATGACATTACATGAAAAGAAACTATCTGGAAAAAATTTAAAGGTAAAACTTAACATATTTATATACATTTTCTGTTTTAAAAAATTGCTTTAAATTTTTCTTTAAAAAAAAATCTGAAGTTTTGTGAAGAGATAGTCATAAAAACATATTTAAGAATCAATACTAAAAAATCATCCATCACAGTTGTTCTTTTTTTATTTTCATTTAATGTATTTAGGCTCAATGATGTTGCAAGTTTATTTTTCACTTGGTTAGAC
The DNA here is from genome assembly GCF_054136105.1 of Typopeltis vanoorti. Taxonomy (NCBI): domain Eukaryota; kingdom Metazoa; phylum Arthropoda; class Arachnida; order Uropygi; family Thelyphonidae; genus Typopeltis; species Typopeltis vanoorti. Next base: position 126,725,172 of record NC_143560.1, read on the forward strand.
TATAATAAATTTAGTTTAATCCTTTATCCAAGTGTGTGCGAACAAAGTTTGTGCCTGAAAGTATCTTCAGGACTGGGGTAAAGTGGTACAACACTGGGCAACTCCTTGCAAAGGTGGAGCAAGCTACCAACACTCCTATCTCAGTATCTCCCATAATGCAAAACACATCTCCTTGCGGATATGTATAATGTTATGCATTAAGGGAAGGGCCACTACCCAGACTAGTTTCGACCTTCATTTGCAAGGAGTTGCCTGGTGTTGTACCACTTTACCCCAGTCCTAAAGATACTTTCAGGCGCAAACTTTGTTTGCACACACTTGGATAAAGGATTAAACTAAATTTATTATAGTCTGACCAAGTGAAAAATAAACTTTCAACATCTTTCTCTAAATCCAGATTAATTTAATAAAAAAGGTTGCACACCGTTTGGCAACTCCTATAGGTAAAGATGACCTGCCATTGCTTCCGCCTTGCATCTCCACCTCTAGGCCTGGCTCCCACTGAAGAGACCTCAATAAAGGTCGAAACTAGTCTGGGTAGTGGCCCTTCCCTTAATGCATAACATTATACATATCCACAAGGAGATGTGTTTTGCATTATGGGAGATACTGAGACAGGAGTATTGGTAGCTTGCTCCATCTTTGCAAGGAGTTGCCCGGTGTTGTACCACTTTACCCCAGTCCTGAAGATACTTTCAGGCGCAAACTTTGTTTGCACACACTTGGATAAAGGATTAAACTAAATTTATTATAGGCTCAATGATCTGTCACGACCAAATAACTTGGCTTCATTAATGTTACAAAAAGGCAGTTAATCCTACCCACATAGTCTGTTTACATTTATCAATCGCATATACTCTGTTCAGTTAGCTTGTTCTGCAAGATGAAATCTCTGAGTTTTTCAGAAAGAGAAATAGGGCGACCTCTATGTTAGAGGGTCTGCCTACATTTGTCAATCACATATGCTCTGTTCAGTAAGTTTGTTCTGCAAGATGAAATCCCCTCCTGAGTTTTAAGGAAGTGAAACCCTGCAACCTCCATGTGAGATAAACTCATACCTTTAGTTCAAAACCATAAAAAAGTTCTTCACATCCTAAATTGAATTCAAACTAGTCTTTCCAACTACATGGCATCATATACTAATTGAGCTAGAGGCTCTTAGTTGTTTAACAAAAAATGAAAAGAAAACAGAATGGAAAATAAGGCTGTACAATACAGTATGCAATAAGAATGTGATACACACACAGACACACACAGGACCTTGTACTATTGACCATCAACTAAAGACAATGGAATAAAACAATGAGATAATGAACAATTATGAACCAAAACAATGAAAAAAAAAACATTACCATATGCAAATGATGTACTATTATTAGAAAAAAATGATTTGCTGAAAATATACATATTTCAATAAAAGCAGAAAACCATTTGTATGAAAATACTGGTAAACTAGAAAAAATCAAATATCAAAACAAATGAGGTTAAAATGCCTAGGAATAACAGTTGACTCTGATCAAGAATTAAAAAGTGAAACAAACACTAAGCTATTAAGATTTCAGAATGCTGAAATAACGAAATAAAACTTCATACATAAGCCAGTAATTTAGACTTACGACATATGCATTATGAACAAAATCCAGAACTATGAAAACATTACAAACCACACAAATATGTCATGAATCTCATGAAGCAAAAAGTTTTTAAAAGGAAAATGGTTAAAAAATAAATAAAAAAAAAAAGCCAGATGAATGAATAAACCTGAAAGAATAAATAACAGAATATATGTTTAAAAAAAAAAATTTTTTTTAAAATCAGAATCTGGAAATCAATATTAAAAGAAGAAAAGAAAGACAAATAGAAATATTGAGAAATACAGTCAAAGATAATGTAAACTTTGAGCCACAGCTTTGTGTACAGCATGAAAGTAGTGTTTTGTTTTTATCTATTAAAAAGTTATGGTATTTCAAAAATAATATTTGGAAAAGCTAAATTTCATCTTGTTTTGCTTTATTTTCTTAGACTTTAAGGTTTCTCTACTTCCATTTTCACAGTGAAGAAAAATATAATACTGGACTTTTACAAGTGGCACACTTATCTATTAATGGACCTATTAACATGTAGAAAAAACTAGTTAAAAGTTCATAAAACAAAGAAAACATGGCATGTGTAAGAATTACATAAAAATAATATTAGAAGGTATATATTTATTCATGCCATATGTCTTAACACCCACAGGCACAACATTTAATTATAACTGCAAAACTGTGTGAACTGTTAAAATATATAAAAATATATGAACTGTTAAACTGCATTCTTACCTGAAAATCAGATAATTAATCATTTTAATCTATAAGTATATTAAAATATCCTTCACATGTTATTACATGCACATGGCAGGTTACTTTCACTTACAAGTAAATAACCACACCCAATAGAAGACATCTGGTAAAGTATACACTAGTGAGCCATCAAAGAGCAACACATACATACATTCCACATGTAAGGTCTGTTGCCCTGTGAGATGAGCTAAACTTGGAAACAGGGAGGATCTGCAATGGGAGCTACTCACCCCTAACTGCGAGACTGTAACTCTCTTGCCATACTTGCTCTTCAAACTGTCTAACTTTGTGTTCAACTTTCTCCCAAATAATGTATCCATTCTGAGAATATGTCTATAGTGAGATTAAAATATTAACAATAAATAATGTGGATAATCACAAAAACCACATATATATAAATCATTTGGCATATTTTCTGAAAGTAATGTTAAAAGCATTTATTCCATTGCACATACTTTTAAATTAAGTGACTTACCTTCTGGAACATTTCACATAACAAAATATTCATTCGGATTAATTTAAACAAAAATAAATAAAATAGCAGTTTATTTTATTTGTATTGCTCATTTATTAGACATTTATTGCTCATAAATGATTATAAACTACTGCATATTAAACAATATAATTTATAAAGGATTTGAATTTAATCTTCTTGTCAGAAATCATATGTATAACTATTTCTTAATTATCGTTCTGAATTAAGAAATAGTTATACATATATGCAGATTGTTTCATATCAAGTTATAATTCCTATGATATAAGGAAGTTTTATAACTTCTTCCTCTGTCATTTCTGTTAAGAGTGAAGAAAAATAATGAAATATAAAAGCTTTTATCATTAATGATAACACCAAAAAAGGAACAGACATTTTAAAAGAACTAAAAACAAAATCAACAGAAGAAAAACTAAACATTTATAAACAAAAATGGATAGAACATGTAAACCGATTGGCCAACACCCGATATCCTGAAGAAATAAAATATAAACCAATTGAAAAGAGAAGTCCCGGTAAACCAATAAAAAAAAAAAAGGATATTAGATGGATAATGAGACCAGAACAACCAATATGGTCTTATATCCATAATTAGCATTATGATGATGATAACAGCATATGTGATGTTCATTGTATATGTCAGAAACAACAGAAATAAACTTGGTAGACTTAGATTTTACTTGAGTCCTTTCAGAAAACCAGTGGGGAAATGATAGCAGAAGAATGGCTGTCCTGTTCTCTCAGGAAATAAATCACATCAAGTCCTTCCTTGCTAATGGCTTTAACAAATCTTGACCATCTTTATGTGACTCCCATGCACAAAAGTCTGCAGTACATAATAATAGCATTCTGAGGTATGTCAACAAAATCATTGATTGTTATAGAAGTTCCTTGTCATCTGTCTTTCATGATGATGATGATAAAGTGGTGGTCAAATCTTGTTGCCATTCTTTATGTTAAAGGTGTTTTGCCAAACTATTTAAATCTGTTGGCCTACACATGCCCTTTCATCCTCTCAACAAGATTTCCACTTTTCTAGGCTAAAAGATACTTTCCCCCTTTGGTCCACCCTAGAGTGCATCAAATTCCTCGTCAGTGTGTAATATATTTCAGCCAAACAGATAAATCACCCATGCACCATGACAAACATCTAGACCACATTAAATGTCATGAGCCAAAGCAATCAGGACTTGTAGAACATTGAATTGCAGAACTCTACCAGACATTGAATTATTTGGAAGAAAATCAAGGCTCCCCATAAAAGTAACTTATGGTTCTCAAACAAAATATAGACAAGGAAGCTCCTGAGAAGCAAGTGTACTTTAACAGAGAAAGAATTGAGGAAATTCGCAAGTTCAAGTAGCTGGGATACATTATTAATATGAAGAATTGCTGTTCAGAAGACATCAGAAGATTAGAATGGCTAAAACAAGTCAGATCTGTCTAAAATCTCGAAGGATGGATCTATCTCCACAGGAACAAAGTTGAGAATTCTGGACCCAGCTGTTTTTCCAACAGTAACTTATGGATGTGATGTTACAGAAGGCTGTTGAGGATCATATATTGAATGGCAGTCTCAAAGTGAACTCATTGACTGAGTTCACTTTGACAGCAATGAATGAGACATTTAAGACTACACCTAAGGGAACACCTTATTTATTATTATTCAGGCCTCCATGGAGTCAAGAGATTCATCGTGGGAGGTCCTTTCTAAGAAACACAAGTCTATCAAGACTCATCGAGGAAGGTCCTTCCTAGGAAACACAAAGTCTATCATACCACTCCTAAAATGCATCGACTGTTTACTTGCTCTCACCACTCCATCAGGCAATGAATTCCATGGTTCAACCACCCTCCATGCAAAGAAACCACTACTCACCCTCTTGCTCACAGTTTCCTTTCGTAACTTTCAGGAATGGCCCCTTGTCATGACTCCTTCCCGCTATTCAACCAAGCGAAAGAACTCCCCAGTGTCAACCCTGTAACCACCTCTCAACAGTTTAAGACTAAATCATATCACCCCTCCTTCTTCTATCCACCAAACTCTCCAGTGCACACTCCCTCAGCCGATCCTCATAACTAACATTGTACAGTCCCGACACCATCTTTGTTATCTGCCTTTGTACCCTTTCCACAGTTAATTTATCCCATTCAAATCCTGCGGACCAGATCTGAGAACAATAGTCTAAGTGTGGTCCGATCAGAATCTTATACAATGGAATGATAACCATTTTATCTCTGCAGGTCAGTGTCCTTCGAATTATTGCAGCAATCCTCTGCATTACCTTCGCCACCTTTGCAATATGTCCCCTAAATTTCAGGTTTCTATCAATCATCAAACCCAGATCTCTTGTCTCTCCTACTTCCTCCAGTTTAACTCCTCCCATAGAGTATGCAGCGTCCCATCGATGTGTCCCAAACCTCAAGACCTTACATTTTGCTGCATTAAACTAACACCCCCATTCATTTGACCATCTATCTAGCTAATTCAAATCCTCTTGCATGGCTACCACATGTTGCACTATTACTAATAACCCTTCCCAGCTTCGCATCATCCACAAACAACCAAATATCCCCTTGCTATCCACGGACAATGTCATTGATATAAAGGTTAAACAATATAGGTCCTAGTACTGAGCCCTGTGGAACCCCACTTGTCACCTTCTGCCTCTTTGATATTGCTCCACCATACACAACTCTCTGATACCTATCGGACAGCCAATCCTGACTCCGGTTGACCAATCAGACATCCAGACCCATGTGCTACAACTTTAATATCAGCTTATCATGTGGCACACTGTCAAATGCCTTTGCTAAGTCTAGGAAAATGGCAGTATATGCCTTTCCCTCATCTAATGTTCTTGTAACTTTATCATAAAAGGATAGCATATTGCTAAAACAAGAGCACCCCTTCACAAATTCGTGTTGACTCTCACAGATAACATTACCCTCATCTGCCCAATGCTATATATGGTCCTTCACTACTTTCTCCAAGATCTTAACTACTACTGATGACACACAAACTGGCCTATAATTAGACACTTCCAGTCTGCTACCACTCTTAAGCAATGGCACTATCTTACCTTCCTTCCATAGGCACCTTTCCCACAGTCAGACTTTCATTGAAAAGCCAGGTCAAGGGCACTGTCAGTTCCTTAGCACATTCTCTCAAAACTCATGGTGAAATACCATCCAGTCCCACAGCTTCACTAACATTCAGAGTACTCAGTATGTGAAACACATTCTCCTCTTGCACCTCGAACCTGCTCTATCCCTCTAGTATTCAAATTGACTCCTCCAGGATGAAATACTCCAATAAAGTGTTCAATGAACAATTCCGCTATGTACTCTGCATCAGTCACTCTATTCCCATTTTTATCTCACAATGTCATTCTTCCACAGTCATTTCTCCTCTTACTGGCCACATAGCTAAAAAATTCCCTAAGATTTTCCTTGGATCTAAGGGCCAATCTTTTCTCATATTCCAGTTTTGCCTTCCTTGCCATACTAGTCACTCTTCTAGCCTGTGTCTTATATTCTTCATGCATCTTCTCTTCACCTCTTTTTTGCATGTAGCTCCTGTTTAATATTGTTTGTCATCCACTTGACTCCAAATTGTGTCCTCTTCTTCACTCGTAGAATACAGCTTACCATTGCTGTTAACAAATATTCCTTCACAATTTCCCAAACACTAATGATATCCCAGCCTTCCAATTTCTCCCTCCACGAAACTTCCCCAAGTTGACATCTAAGACTATTATAATCACCTGCTTTATAATTCCACATACATTACCATCTCTTTGATACTCCTGCATGTCTATTCATTTTCCAAGTCAAGACCATATGGTCACTCTCTTCAACTGGTGGGAGAGATGTCATCTCAGTTATTATCAGCTCTTCTGATGCTATAACCAAATCCAAAACTCTTGAATCTCTTGTTCCCTAAGTCATTCGTCCCTCAAGAATTCTAGAAATTCCATTCCTTATTGTTACATGCATCTTCCTTTCCCCAATCTATACTGCTGTAGTTAAAATCTGCCATAACAATCGTTCTTCTTGCACTTGCCACGCTCAACTGTCTCAACATCTCCTGGTCTCCACCCGCTGTGCTACTTGGTCTGTAGCAACACTCCACTAAATATCCTGTCTCGCCTACCTCCACCTGACACCATATGCTTTCAAAATCATTAGTGTCACAGCCTTCCAAAGCCTCCACTCTTAGAGGACATAAGTCATTACTTATCATAAGCAGCTCCACCACCACACTTTCCCTTCCTATCCTGCCGAAAAATGCTGTACCCAGCAACTTCTATTCCTGTTATTATATCCTCTTCTGTCAACCATGTCTCTGTGATCCCAATAATCTTTGGCAAGGGTATCAGTGCCACCAATTCCTCTCCCTTATACCGAATACTCCTGGCATTGGTATAAAGCATAAAAATGCCATGGTTTCTATACCCAGCATTATCCCTTCTAGATTCCACTGGGCTCAACGTTACCTGATGTCGTCTCCCTTCTCCCAAGTACCCATTCCCACAAGAGGCCACCCCTGCTACCATCCACACTGGGACACACTAACTCGTTCAGACAGCAATCTCTCAAGATGCCTACATCCTTCCTCATTCAAATGCAGGCGGTCTTTTGCATACAATTCCTCTCTGCTCTCAAACGTATTCCAAGCATCCACATATTCAAATCCTCTCTTCTGACACATTCTCGCTATTATGCCATTCGATATCACCACTGGGTGATATTGAATGACATAATAAAGTGGTGCTATTATTTCATAATAGCACCACTTTATGACATAATAGCACCACTAGGCAACACACACACTATCTTTCCTCTCTGTGTCTTCTTTCATACAGCCTCAAGCAAGAATCTCATATCTTGCTGCACTATTTACACCACCACTGAAGTCATTTGTTCCCACCATCACAATCATCTCAACCACCCTTTCACCTCTCTCAATTGCCATAGCCACACTTTCTATCATTCCTCCTGGCAAACACTCCTCATGCATCCTATCTTGAACACCACAGATCATTGGGTCCCCATGCATTAACCTCTTACGACCATATTCCTCGATTGCTCACATGCATCCCTCACTCTCTCTTTCTTGTAACAGTTTCTCTCTGTGTGCTCCCCTACTTACCTGCCTTCCTGACATCACTCTATCTCTAGTCCCTGTGCTCCCTTACATTCCTTCTCTCCTGCTGTTTCCATTCTTTCCTCTTCTATCATTCCTATATCTGACACTCATTCCCTCTCTTCCACTTATCCTATTCTCACCTCTTCTATCATTCATACAACTCTCTCTCATTCCCTCTCTTCTACTGTTCCCATTCTCTCCTCTTCTATCACTCCCATAACTCTCTCTCATTCAGAAGAGAGAATAGGAGCTTATACTGCTCCTATTCTCTCTTCTTCTGCCATTCTCATAACTCTCCCTCAATCCCTCTCCTCTACTATTGTTACTATTCTCTCCTCTCATTCCCATAACTCTCTCTCACTCCTCTGATTCACCTTGCATTCGTCTCTTCCATTCGCTTAATTTCATCTTTTACACTTCTCATCTCATTCCCCAGACATTCCACCTGCTCTTTCAGCTCATCTATCTCTCTCTCTCTGTAAGTCAGCCATTCATCCTCCCAATTGAGACTATCTCCTCAAACTTCAGAATCATTCAACCTTTTCATACTCCCCACTCTTATTATTTTATTCATACTTCTCTCGCCCTCTATTATACCTGTCATATAATCTCCCGTCTCTTACTCAACGAGGTCAGTTATAGTCTCAACGAGGTTGTAAAAATAGCTGGGATAATTTATCTTAGAAAAATAGCTGGGATAATTTATTTCCCACTCAGGTTTGGAAGATTTCCTTCTCTGAGACAGATTATAGAGGTATTTTAATATGCCATATGGACAGGTTGCATCACAAGTTTGTGCATGTCAAAAAACATGGAAACCAGATGTTCTCATTTTAGGAATACATCTCATATATGTTTCTAAACAGAACAAACAGTCCAACATTGAACAATGCTACAAAAGCCACAATGTGTGTTGGAGAGAAGGTTGTTGCTTTCTAAATACCAGACAAGTCTGACATTTATCATTTTTTTTCCCAATATATTATTATTATTGCACTCCCCATAGAGTCAGCAGACTTATTGTGGAAGGTCCATTCAACTGACAACACATTTATCATAACCAAATCTTAAAATCCTTAACACTCCTTGCATTAACAACATATTCTGGTAATGCATTCCATTCACTGACAATTCTCCATGTAAAAAAAATCTACTCCTCATCCCCCCTCTTCACCACACTCTTACATAACTTCCAGCGATGAACTCTGTGTTTTCTCCCCCCCTCTTGCCTTCTACTCTTTTTATAATCTCATCTGGATTAATCTGATAAAATCCTCTCACTAACTTAAATGTCTCGATCATGTCACCTCTTTTCCTCCTATCCACCAAACTCTGTAATCCATTTTTTCAACCTCTCTCTCCATAGCCAGCGGTCCAAAGTCCTATACTGCCTTATCTTACAAAGATAGCTAGCTGGTGAGAGTGATAGGTCAATTATTGTTTGTGTTGGATCGTTTCCTAGTTTGGGGATAGAAATGACAACTGATTTATGTCAAGATCCAGAAATTCTTCCTCTAAGTATTCTGCTATATAGTATGAGGAAATCCACAGAAGATTATGGAAGAATAAATAAATAAACAAATTCTCTAGCCTTATCTTTGATAACACTCAAATCTCTAGAAAATATGAGATTTCTTTCCTTGGGATTACCTTGACATAAAGACTTTCTTGCCATAAACACATTACAATCATTGCCCCCTTGGCATCCAACAAATTAGAATTCCTCTTTTGCTCAAGGCATCACTTTACTCCTGAACAGTTATTAACCATGTACAAATCATAAATTCGCCCATCCATCAAGTACTGCTCACACATCTGAAACGGCACCTCCAATATCAGGCCCTAATGACATGAGATTAAAAGATATCTTTTTAGTTCCTCCTTAACAATTGGCTAATTGCATGGCTCTAAGCCCATTTATAGAAATGGTTAGTTGCCGGTTCTCTTGTTATTCTTTAAATATTAAAAATTCAAAAAAATATATGAAGCAAATCCTAGCAATTTTTTCTTTTTCCAAAGTGTCTGCAATGACTTTGGGTTCAACAATTTCGCATCCATTGTGTTCCAAGGTAGATAAATGGTGTGCTCACTACCATCGACAGGGTGTAGCATTCACGCAGCCTGCCTCACGGTGCAGCTTAATAAGGACGTTCGTTTAGTCATACTGCGGTAAGCGCTGTCGCTACTAACAATTCCTGTTAGCACAGCAAGTGCAGAAAGAAGTTTTTCCAGGCTTAAACAGATTAAAAATTATTAGCGAACAACAATGACCCAAGAAAGATTGGTTGGTCTAGCAACTATTTTGATAGAGGCAGACATAGCTTATAATTTAAATTTAGAAGAGCTTATAAACAGTTTTATTGTGTGATATCCCTGTAGAGCAAACATTTAATTAATATTATGTAATCGTTTTGCATTAATGTTTTTCTTGTAATAAAAACAAAATAGCAATTGGAGATTTTCTTATATTTTTGTCTTATAATTCATCAGGGAGTGATAGTTAATTGTTTGCCTCAGGGTGTGATCTAATCTGGCAACACCCTGGTGTGCTCTATATTTACGTTCCATTTTTCAGAGATTTTATTCCATACAATTTTTGTAGTAGTGGTTTGATTAATAGATAATGTAAATTGGATCCCAGACTGCTTCTAAATACGATATTTAACATAAGTGCTTTGGTCCATTTAAAAGCTATGAGATTTGGTATGGTTGGGTGTCTACAAAACATGCTACATGCTTTGATTTGTTTATTTTATTTTATTTTTTTTTGGCTGCTTGGCACTCAGGGTTCCACCAAGGCTTTGCATCTCAATTTTCACAGAGTGGAAATTCAGATGTTTTTTTGGAAATGGTTGCTACCTGGACAATACAATCTGTTACATACTTCGCTGATGGGTGTTTGACTGACTGCTTCAGCATTAAATTATGCAAGATAGGATAAAGTATTCCAGTCAGCCTGATTCCATTTTCTACATGGGCATCATGTAGGAGACACGGTTTGAGGACACAGTGAAAATCACAGGAAAATTATCACTTCCATACATTTTCTTTGGAATCGCATGTGAACATTGAAATGGGAGGAAAGCAGATTGTATGATCTATAGTAGAATATGTTCAGGTAAGCATGTGAAAGAAGAGAAAGGTGATTTATTGTCAAGCATATATCAGTAATATATCCATGCTAATTTGTTGTGATTCATCCTTGTTATGTCCGTTAAAGTCTCCCATAAGAATTATGGGCACAGGTAGTTTCAATATAAGATTATCAAAGTCGATCTGGTTTAAGTGAGAACCTAGTGGTAAATAGAGCATACAACAATTACAAATTCTACTGACAGATGAATGGCTACCGCTTCTAGAGGAGCAGTATTAAGATGGACACAATGGAAAGAAGAAGTCCATTAGAATTGCAACTCCACTATGAGCAGGACCATTTCCAGTTCTGTCCTTACAAATAATGGTGAAATGTCTTAAGATGGGACTTGGTGTTTTAAATTTTAAATATGTTTCTTGCAGGCAAAAACAGACTGGTTTGTGTTTCTGCAGAAGGACCTTGATATCATCAATATTTTTGCAGAATCCATGACATTTGCGCTGCCAGAATTTTTCCTATTCTTTGTATTTTGTAAACTTATCTGACTCCTTAGAAGTTGAGGGCTTACCTTTGTCAGGTTTATATTTCTCAATTTGAGTTTCAAAAGTATGGATAGTCAATACTATCTCTTCCTCTGGTAAAATGCGTAATCCATCAACACAATAGGGCAGGATCTATAGTAGAATACTCATCAACTTATAGATGTATAAGTTGATGAGTTTAGTTTACTTTTAGTGGATACAGAAAATATTCCATTATATATTTGAGAGTGTTTGGTGGTTTATCTTTCAGTAATTCCTTTGCTATAATTTTCTTGACAAGTGGGTTCTAATCGAATGGGATCATTTAAATTGTTTCAGGAGTGACACTGTAATAAGTTGGAGGACTAAATACGCTCCACGGAGAACCACCTACAACCATGAAGTTCAGGAATGTCGAAATTATTGGATGGTGGAACAGACATGTGTTTGAGTTGCTTTTGATATTTTCTGAACTGTCCCCTTCTCAGCATAAGATTTTTATGTGATGGATTCCAAAATAGGTATGGTGGTGGCCAGCTTCCTTCTTGCATCTTGATATAAATATTGTTCTGTTTTTATCTTTTGTATTTCTTTTCATTCTTCCACCTTTGAGATGCACAGGAATAGACTGGATGGTCTCCCTAACAGTTAAGTTTAACTTTTTTTTTTTTTTTTTGCAGAGCAAGATTTATTATCATGTTCTTTACAACACGCTTGGGCCTAGGTGTTAGAGCCATGACAAGCAGTTTGGGCATGCCCATACTTCTGACATGTATAGCATCTCAATGGATTAGGGATGTAGAGCTTCTATTGTATTTCAACGGAAGAGTTGAAATACTCTGCTATTACAGATGTTTGAGGTTTGGAAGTATCAAAAGTGAATAATGTTCCTGTTAAGAACCAAGTGACCATCCCTACATAATGCATCTAATATCTGTCACTCCTCGATCTTTAAGCTCTGAACACATACCTCCTCATCTGAAACATCAAAGGGATCCCATTCTGATAACTCTCTTGTTTTATAAGGGGTTACTGTAACTGGTATTTCACCCAATGATATTGCTCAGTAGTGTTTCTGAGTGTTGCTGACATGTTTCAATAAGCATATCACCAGAACATTTTTTTTTAACTGTTTTGGTGAGATCCTTCCACTCTTTCTAAACCCTTTTGAATAAAGAAAGATGATATTTTCCCTATTGGCTTTTCACCTGTTGAATGAATGAGAAAAACACTAGTACATTTATGCTGGTGTCAAATGTTGATGGAAGTTTTTTCACTTGGTTAAGCTACCAATTATATATTTGGTTTAATCCCTTATCCAAGTGTAAGCAAATAAAGTTCCACCTGAAGTATTTTCAGGACTATGGCAACTTGTGGCAAAGATGGTATAACTTCTCATCACTTGCTTTAGTATCTCCCATAAATGCCTTAGTACCCAATATGGGATACTAAGGCAAGTGATGAGAAGTTATACCACCTTTGCCACGAGTTGCCCCAGCCCTGAAAATACTTCAGGTGCAAACTTTGTTTACACTTGGATACAGGATTAAACCAAATATATAACTGGTGTCGAATGTCTTTGGTGCCAGAGCCACACATGGATGGCAACTACCTGGTAAACAGTAAATGCACATGGAAGTGGAATGGCAGGATTACTCCAGATGCTATACCAGCACCAAAGCAAGCCTTGGGACTCTAGCATACCAGGTAAGAGACTGCAATGCCACTGACCCTTGCAGGCAAGCCCACTAGTTGATTAATCCTGGCCAGGCCATCCAGGGTCACTCGTCTTGCTGAAGCAGGGGTAAAAGTAGTGCAAGATTCAGGATTCCTCTTTGTGGATATCCACACCGCACAGTAAACACAGCAGCAGGTTATCTGATCCCAGTGACAGTAGGCTGTAAGACAGGATAGTAAAAAAACTCAGGAGAAGTGAAGAATACAGGAAGAAAAGCATAGAAGAAGAAAAGGACCAGTACCATGATAGTGAGAAGTCCTTTCAATGTGGGAAAAAGCAATTAATAGTATTTTTAAGCTAGTTAAGCAATATTTGAATTGGTAGCAAAAAACATATCTAAGATTACTAACAAAGTGGGACTGGAAAAGGATATTATGCAGAAATTACAAAATGACTAAAGTAGAGATATAAAAGGGAAGACAGTAAGTAGCTGCATGAAGAACATGAAAGTCAGGAAAATAAATATATATCCTGGATGGCCAGTGTGATGGTACTGGCCCTTTTCATTCTTCCTCTTTTTCATTTTTCCTTCTTTTCTTCTTTATCCTACTTCTGCCAAGTTAGGAAAAACAGAATATGAGAAGTGCCTAACAAAGCAGACAAAAGGGATCCCAACTCATTCCATTCTTGTGTAGTCAGTAGAAAGAAATGTTTGTGAACAAATGAATATAATGGAGCTAGTGGCAAAGCAATTAGCACAAGAGATATATAGTGGAACTATTTAATAATTACTTTGTGAAATTTGTCTGGTATTCACAGTAAAATGTACAAATTATCTAACCCCTGGTCTGCCTACACCTATAGTACAAATGCAATATATGTTTAAACCCTTTAGTAGATTTAAATGACATAAAAAATAGAGAGAGAGTATAGCTGAAACTCAGAAAGGATGGGGGGGAGTTGGAACATTTCAAAGGAAGCAATAAGAACAAGCCATTCCTGAAAACTGAACAAAAATATGGTAGTAAGAGGTGTAGTACTCACTGTATAAGATTTGTGGAAACTGTTCAGTAAAATAACTCAACATTTTGACCTATCTATCAAGATCCTTAGATGTATTATTATATTATTATTATTTGTCACCTCCAGGGAGTCCAAAGACTCATTGAGGGAGGGCATCCACTCTGCAACTCTGATTCCACCACTCACAATCCACCAACTGACTGTAACTACACCAATGCCATCTACCACTAGTATTTCCACAGACAATCACAAACATCCATGCCCAAGGCGGGATTCGGACCCGCAGCCTTTTGATTGGAGAGCAGCTACGCTAATCACTCGGCCAGCCAGGCTGGCGAGTATGAATGCAATACAAAAAAATCATCCAACATTATATTATGATAAACTACAATAAAACCAGAATACACACACACCATCAAATAACTAGTTTACAGTTTGAGAGTGCAGAATTAACAAGGCCTAGAGTCCTGCTGAAAAGAGTAAATTACCATTTCTAAGTTATTAATCTTGAGATCAGCATGGAGAGAGAATTATAGACATTCTTGTAATAAGAATAACCCAAAGTGATGTTGATGAATTCATCCAAAGAGTAGTAACACAATTTCCAGTTCTTTGAGCAGACTTTTGTACATAATACTGAATTCAATAATTTGATGTAACGAGGAAATATATCAATAAATTAGTAATTATAATGAAGAACCAAAGGCTTCGATTCGGCGACATGAACTTATTTAAGTTAAGGGATATTATATTATATCCCATATTGTTTCTTAGCCGAATAAGAAACTCAAAGAGTTTCATGCTAAATATAGAAACTATATAAGGTTCGGCGATTCCAAGCGTAAGCAAATACTTGGATAGAGCAGTAACTGACCCTTGAAGGTAGTGCAAGCTGAGGCAACTCATACAAAGGGTGGTGCAAGCTCCAATCACCATGATCGGATAGAGCAGGTTGCTGCTCTATCCAGGTATTTGCTTATGCTTGGAATCGCCGAACTTTATATAGTTTCTATATTTGGCATGAAATTCTTTGAGTTTCTTATTCGGCTAAGAAACATATAGAATATAATATAATATCCCTTAACTTAAATAAGTTTGTGTCGCCGAATTGAAGCCTTTGGTTCTTCATTATAATTAGTAATTTAATAGGACACCTCTTGGCAATTCTCATAGAAGGGATGTAAGTTCTGTTCACTACAAACTTGATATTAACTTGGTCTACCTACTCACTGATGAGACCTCAAAAAAGGTTGAAACCGGTCTGGGTAGTGACCTTCTCTCATAATGTTGAACAATAATACAGCTCCTAGGAGTTAAGTTCACATTATGGATAAATATGAAGAATACTGATTGGAGCTTGCTCCACCCTTTGTATGAGTTGCCTCAGCTTGCACTACCTTCAAGGGTCAGTTGCTGCTCTATCCAGGTATTTGCTTACGCTTGGAATTGCTGAACTTTATATAGTTTCTTATTCAGCTAAGAAACAATATGGGATATAATATAATATCCCTTAACTTAAATAAGCAAATTAGCTTTGCAAATGCAAAGTGAGATCATTATGGGGAACTTCAAAAACAATATAAACTGGCGGCATATAGTACTAAGAGAACTGAATTTTTGAAATTCTTAATTGACAACCATCTTTGGCAGCATCTGATGAAGGGAACACAAGAATCAAGAGTTTTGGATTTGGTCAGGAGATATGATTGTAACTGAGATGACCATGCAGATGACATAGTTAAGATAATATCCATCCTGGTAAAGCAGGCTTTATTTCTAGAGAAAGATAAGTTGTGAAGTGTTAGACTTGAATGAAGAGGATGTGTTCCAAATACTGAGTAAGCTAAATGTCGATAAAGCAGGACTGGATGGAATTTCACCATGTGTTTTAAGGAAATGTGTTGGGGAACTGGCCATAACAGGACAAAATCCTGAAGAGAGTGGAAGGAGGATAAGATAGTGAGTGCTATTGGATAAAGGTTGTGTTAGAATGGTGGTAACAAACCATAGGCTACTTTGTATTTGTAGTTAAGATTTTGAAGAAACTGGTAAGAACTCATATACAGAATTGGACAGATGAGTGCAATATTATTTATGCAGGCCAGTATTCTAATAATTTTATATTACTTTCTGACAGATATCAGAGAGTAGCTGTATATAGTGGAGCAGTATCAGGAAGGTTATAAGTGGAGTTTCACAAGGTTGAATACTGGAACGGTTACTATTCAATCTTTATGTTAATAATACCGTCATGGGACTAAATGAAGATTATTATTTCCTGACTTCCATGTAGTCAAGGGATTCATTGTGGGAGGTCTATACTCCCTCATGCCAAAAGATCATCAAACCATGAACCCATTCGCAGTTTCTCCACACTCACCACAATTTCTGGCAATGCATTCCACTCACCAATCATTCTCCCTGCAAAGAACCTGCCTCTCACATCCTCCTCATACAGTTTCTATGGATGGCCTCTAGTTTTATCCTTCTACTCTATGAAACATCTTCACATTAATCTGGTAACAAACCCTCACCAAATTATGTCTTAATCATATCCCCTCTTCTATTCACAAGGTCCAAGTTGCATTCCCTCAATCTCTCCTTGTATCTGACATTAACTGGACCTTCTTCAATACATCCTAATCACCTTTGAAAAACCAGGTGACCAAATCTGTGAACAGTAATCTATATGTAGCCTGATCAGAGTCTTATACAGGGGAACCATAACCCCTTTGCCTCTGCATGTCAATGTTCTCCTCATTATTACCATAATCCACTGTGATGTTCTTACAATTTTAGCAATGTGTCTTCTAAACTTCAAGTCTCTCTACACCATAGGTTCCCAAAGTGGGTGGTACCGCCCCCAGTGGGTGGTAAAGCGTTCTGGGGGGGGGGCTATAGTGGAATCAGAAGCATTTGGGGGCGGTCTAGGGGTCGGTGGCTCTTTATAGAAGAAATTAATAATATATATTTAAAAATTAATTATTTTCTTGATTTTGTAATTAGATAATCATTTAAAATTTAAATATTGCATTTTAATTCATCTTATGCCCATCTTACACGATCAATTTTTTTATCAATTTTCTATTTCAATTATTTAATCATTTGAAATACCATGTCAGATAGAAATAGATGTCAATGAGAAAACAGAGCATGTATATGTGTGTGTATAATAGGGGGCATTACAAAATTTATGTCTTGCAAGGTGGGCAGTGGCCCGAAAAAGTTTGGAAACCGATGCTCTACACCATCACTTCCAGATGGGAGTGATGGTGTAGAGAGACTCATCTCCTTCAAAATTTCTCCATTATTTGTATACTCTGCATCCCAACCTTGCCTACCAAATTTCAAGACCTTGCATTTTACAACATTAAACTGACAACTCCAACCATTTGCCCACTCACACAGTCTATTCAGATCCTTGTGCAAGGCCACAATGTCCACTCTACTTCTCATAGCCCTTCACAATTTTACAACATTGGCAAACAGCTGCACATTTCTAGTTAAGTCAGTCACAATGTCATTAATGTACAAGTTAAACAATAATGGTCCAAAACAGATCCCTGTGGCACTCCACTAGTGATCTTTCTCTTTTGGGATATCACTCCTCTGTATACAACCTGCTGATACCTAACCAATATACTAGTCTCGTCTGATCCCATCTGTTTCAGTTTAACTAACAGTTTGTCATGTGGCAGTCTATCAAAGGCCTTTGAAAAACCAAGTACATCACCATATATGCATCTCCTTTATCAAGTGAGTTTGTCACTTTGTTGTAATATGTAAGCAGATTGCTGAAACATGACCTCCCCTAACAAACCCATGATAATGATCATAAAGAATACTGCCATCATCAACCCACTTCTGAATCATAGTCCTCACCAATTTCTCTAATACTTTAACAACTCCAGATTTGTCCACATACACAGCTCGGCCTATAATTTGTGGTCTTAGTCTATCCATTACCCCCCTCCTTGTAAAGTGGAATAATTCTTCCCACCTTCCATTCCTTTGGGACTTTCCCTGTTGCAAGACTCATGTTAAACAATTGTGCCAAAAGTGCCATTAATTCCATAGGGCATTCCCTCAAGACACATGGTGATATACTGTCAAATCCTAATGCAGTGGTCACCCAAGTGGTCGATATTGACTCCCAGGGGTCGATATAACATTGTTAGGGGTTGATTCGGGCTCAGGGGTCGATTGGGGGTCAACAGAAAAATATAAGACATCATTGTACGGGTAATATTTAATTCAGTAAACTTGGATTACCTCCATCCTGAATGACAACGCAATTAAGAGTGAATCACGGGAACAGTGACATGAATAGGACCTGTAAGATGGAGCAAGATCATGAAAATAGTTACGGAGGCCAATCACGTAGGCCAAAATGATGTATTTACCAATAAACGGATGTCGGTGGTTTTGGCTCGACAGCACAGCTGGAGAGGGACTGCAACACGTGCGTGGTTGCTTATTTACTTATACTTACACGTATTCGATCCCAATTCTCATTTTTGCGCATTGACGTACAAGTGAGCGTTAATGTTCTAAAATTCATCAACATACATATTATAATTCAATCGTTATTCATTCATGAACTAAACTTTTCTATGTTGAAGAGTTGAGCAGGGCTGGTAGTTTTGTACATCCTATATATATACCTATAGGAAGATTGTATTATTGTTATTTTGTTATCTAAATTAAATTTTATATATATTAGTTATCTCTCCTATCAAATATGTAATGTTAAGAATGACGTCAAAAACAAAAACATATCCATTTGACGTTAAGCCAATATAATAATATATACTATATAACACATACAAGAAACACTGCAACTATAAATAACTAATCTAAAAACTCACATAAGCGTCCTTTCTGCTTGTCCTATTATAATTAAGTAATAGTAAAATAGAGGGGGGGGGTCGATAAAAAGTAAGAAACTCTTGAAGGGGTCGACGGTCAAAGAAGTTTGGCGACCCCTGTCCTAATGCCTTATTAACATCAAGTTTAGTTATTTTCCTCACATACTTCCTGCTCATTCACCATCAGTCCCTCCTCTGCCATACATTCTACACTCCAGCTTCTCCTGATGTTGCCTTCAGGAGGATGAAATACACTGATAAACAGATCATTGAATAATTCAACTATATCCTCTGCATCGGTTAGCAATATGCCAGTGTCATCAACTAGAATCATCCTCCCACAGGTCATTTTTCTTTCTACTTGATACATATCGAAAGAACTCACTAGGATTTTTCTTAGCTTGATTGGCTAATTTCTTCTCATACTCAACTTTTGCTGTCCTTACCAAGTCACCTTCCTGGCCTGCTCCTTGTGCTCTCATGCAACTGATCATTACCAACATTCATCTTGTGTTGCCTCCACAGTGCCTTCCACATTTCATGCTTAATCTCTTCATTCATCCATTTTACTCCTACCTTGTTCAGCCTTTTCACCTTTGGAAAACACTCGCACATTGCTGCTGTTAAATGGCTCTTGATCAATGCCCACACAGCATCCATATCCTTTCCACGCTATAGCTCCTAAGCTTTACATAATCACCAGCCTTATAGTTCCACATATATCCCTTCTTTATAGAAGTTCTCATGTGACTGGCTGCAATCCATCTGATCACTTCATGATCACTCTCTCCAACTGGAGAAAGATTAGACACTCCATTCACAATCATATTCTCTGATTACATAACCAGATCTAAGACTAGATATATAGCCCTCGTGTGCCTTCTGTTACATACTGCTTAAGATTGCGGTCCCTTAAAAACTGAAGAAATCCATTTTCCTTATTCCCTGATGCTCTTCATTCCAATCAATACTGCTATAGTTGAAATCACCCATTGCTTGCTCGTTTCTTTGTCTCCACCTTCTACATTCCCTGACCTGTAACAACATCCCACCAAATATCTCATTCTATCAACCTCCACTTCACACCATACACTGTCAAAACCACTACTACTTTATCTCCTTGTATCTCAACCTTGCATAGATACATTTCCTCTGATATCATCAACAGCATTCCCCCTTCCCTTCTTGCCTTTCCTATCTTCACAAAAAGCATCATATCCCTTCATTTCTATTCCTATCAAGATGTCATTCTCATCCACCAATATTTAACTTATTACAACTATTTTTGGGTACAGAAACTCAATCAACACAATAATTTCATCTACCTTACTTCTGACACTGCTGGCATTCATAGATAAACATAATTCATTTCTTAGTCTATAGTCAGTCCCACTCATGTCTGTCTGCGACTTCTCACCTGCTCTGGCTATCTGCTCGTCTTTTGCCTCACATAGTCTCCCAGACTCAATCCCTATGTATTCTTGGTCATTCCATTCCTACACTGACATCCACATACATGCATTCATTACCACTTCCAAAATCAACTCTCCTCAAACTGTGTCTGCCAGACCTCCTTGGCCCCCCCACTTTCCTGTCTAACTTGCTTTAGACAGGAAAGTCCATTGTCACATTCTCTTCTCCATTTACAACCACATCAGTTTCACCTAGTCCACTCTCCTGCTCATTCACATCATCTTTGATATCCACTGATACCTAGTTTGCATCACTCGTTACACTTCTCTTTACACATTTCTGCTAATATTCCATTTGCTCTCCAGCACAACTCATCATTGTCATACCTGAGCAATAAATGCTGATATCCAATATCACATTTTTTCTAAGCCCAACCATTCCAACTACAATGACTAACTCTCTTGCATGCTTACTTCTGATATCTAGTGCCTCAATTACCTTGTTCATTCTCTCTCTCCTGAAAAACATACATTGTGCACCCTCTCATCCCCCCCCCCCCACACCTTTTATCAGAATCTCCATAGTGCAATTCTTGACTCATTCACTACTTCTTTCTCTCCACCTTCTTTTTATTCTTTTGCATCCTCCCATTTGTATCCAACATACATCTGATTTCATTCTGTACACACCTTGTTTCATTCCTCATCTTAATCATTTCATTCATCAACTCTTGCAATCACTTTTGCTATAGCTTTGTTAATCCAGCTTTCTTCCATTTCCACAGTCACACCATCTCTTACTTTGTCAGTCAGGCACACTTTCACTTCTGTAATTATGCCCAGTTTTCTTTTTTAATTATTTCCATATTCACAATCATATTTTCCACACTCACTCTTCCAGCTATCATTTTTTGTCATACATTCATCACTGCCTTTCACCTTTCATCTGGCTTCACTTCCAGTTCCCAACTTTCACTCAATTCACTAACATATACTTTCTACAGAACCCTAACTCTCTCATTTATCTTAACAAACACATCTGCCACATTCACCCACGCATACATATTACATTCCCAGCAATGACCCATCTTGGTAAAATTCACACCACTCAACACACTCGATTTACACTTCATGAATCTGGTTGTCCTTGTTCTTACTGCCATTGTTAACTGTTATTCTGAAAAAGTGCTGGGGCCTAGAGGAGGCTGGCCCCCTTAATCAATCTCTGGTTTTACAGCCCCTCGGCAGGGGATCAACTGTGCTTCTGATATTACATGCATGATCAGTCAAAAGAGGAAGATATTTCTTAAGCTCCATTCTGTATGCATATATAATACTCAATCCAGTCAATTAAATAGTGATAATGTTATTTTTTGAGTTTTTACAGTTTTACATAAAAAATAAAGGCTTCCAAGTTTAGAGCAATATGAAGTGTGGCAGTTTTTCAGTGCAATCACTTTTCTGCAGAAATCTATAAATGGTGACCCAGAAAGAGCATCATGAATCTGGTTGTCCAACTACTGTCTTGGATGTAACACATCCAAGTTTATCATAGGAAGGCACCCCATCTTATGTGAAAGAGGATATTTCTGTGTCTATTGTTTGTGTACCACCAGAGAAGTGCCTTTGATTTTATCATCCTCTGCCACATAAGTTGTGGTGTCAGGAAGTGTCCAGTAGAACAACAAGAGCTCTCACTCCAGGTCGTCACTTAGTACATGTAACATCGTTCTCTGGGAAATGTCATCTCTCACAACATCACTCTGTGTTGTCACAGGGTTATGGCAGAAGCATGTCTTCATGACATGTGTCTGCCGTAATCCTGTTGATCCTTCAAAGCATAGACAACAGCTTTCAACCTGTTCTTTGGCAGTTAGATATGCCTTCTGTATCATTATGATAGAGTTAGGGTTCTGTAGAAAGTATGATATGAAGAATTCCAGATGAAAGGTGAAAGGCAGCAATGGATGTGTGACAAAAAATGATGCATTCAAACCTTGTGAAGTGCTATTACAACTACATGGTTGTCTTCATCTCCCAACCGCATGCTAACCCATACTGCTAGACAACTCTCCCTCTACTGATAAACATGCAAATGTTGGCTGTGCGCACGCACACATACACACACACGCGCACACAGTGCCACTAATGGAACTGGGCTCGCACAATTCTGTGGGCAGTGCAGAAGTTGTAACAGTATTTATGGCAAGACTGTGAAAATGTTTCTAAACATATCCCCCTTTTTTGCCTATCAACCAAATGTTGCAATCCACAAACCCTCAATCTATCCTCATAGGAGGCATTCCAAGACCACTCACCACTTTGGACATTTGCCTCTAGATCCTCTCCACCTCTTCTTCATCCTCAAAAAAAAACCAGGTGATCAGACCTGAGCACAGTAATCCAGATGTGGTCATATCAAAGCTTTATAAAGAAGAATAACAACTCCCTTATCTCTGATTGTTAATGTGTCTTCAATAACCAAGTAATCCTGTGAGCTACCCTGGATATTTTAGGAATATGCCCTCTAAATTTCAATCTTTATCTACTACTACTACTTCCAAATCTCTGGCTTCATCAATTTCCTGGAATACAGTTCCCTCAATGTGGTAAACAGATTGTAATCTGTGTATCCTAAAATGCATAACTTTACACTTTTCCCACATTAAATTGACATCCATTATGTTTTGCCCATAAACTTATTTAAATCATCCTGCAAGCTCTCTACATTACTTGATTAACTATCACCCTACCCAACTTTGTATCTTCAGCAAATAACTGAATATCTCTTGCTTCAAATTATTTCCTATGTCATTTATGTAAAAATTAAACAGCAGTGCTCCATGCACAGAGCCCTGTGACACACCACTATTCACCAGCCTTCTCCTAAATTCTGCATATACTACTTTTAAGTATTTGTCCATCAGCCACCTTATAACCATATCACACCAGTTTCACATCCAATCCCCCCCCCCATTTGTTGCAGTTTTCATGATAAAATTCCATGTGGTATCCTGTCAAATGAAGTTGCAAAATTCATAGTATCAAGGTGTTAGCCATTCCCTTTATTCAACTCAGCTGTCACTATTATAAAAAGTTAGATTACTAAGACATAACCAACCCTTCTCAAAGCTGTGCAGTTCCTCATAGAGTATTATATTCTCATCCATCCATTCTTGAATTCTCGTTTTGACCAACTTTTCTAGTACTTTTATCCACTCCTGAGATACTGATTGGTCTATATTTGTTATCACAGACTTAGATCCTCCTTTATGCAAAGGAATTATTTTGTCCTCCTTTCACTCTCTTGGGATTTTGCCAGAGCTGAGACTTAAACAGCCTAGTCAAAAGCATTGCCAGTTCCTCTGCACATTCTATTATTACATTGGATATTATATCCAATTCCACAGCTGTATTTGCATTCAGAATTCTTCAATATCCCAAGTGTCTCCAAACTCATCAACCTGTGTTCTCTCACATCAGCTCCTGTCACCTCTCCCTTAACAATATCTTGACTTCATCTGCACTCATTAAAGTTATCCTTCCATAGTCATTCTTTCTCCTATTAGCCACATAACAAAAAAACTTTGGGTTTTCCTTTTGCCTGATTGGCTAATTTCTTCTCATAATCTGATTTTGCCTTCCTTACCTTGCTGGTCACCTTTCTTGCCTGATACCTATACTGTTCATGAGTTAGCTGTCACCTTTCTCCTTATATACCCTCCATAACTTTTTGTTTGTTTGTTTGTTTGTTTAAAGCTCATACTTAATGATACTACTCATCTGATTGGCTCCTCTTACCCGATTGATCTTCCTAACCTTGGGTATACAGTGCAATATTGCTTCCTCCCTTGACTCTCCTTCGTGCACTATGAACATCCTTCCCTTGCAGATCTCTATGCTATGGTACTGCTTCAAGCAGCCTCCTAAGTGTATCATAATCACCTGGCTTGGTTTCACATATACCCCTTCTTAACTGTAATTTCCACATAGTTTGCTACCTCCCAAGACCACATGATCACTTTCCCCAATTGGAAGCAATGTAGCCACCTTAGTTATGGATTATGGAGAGTTCTTCTGATCCTATAACAAGATACAACTCTCGTACCCCAAGTCCCCTCCATCACATTCTGCTTCAAGTAATTATCTCTCAGTAAATGTATAAATTTCATTTCATTCCAGCCATGTAATCTTTCCTCTTTTCAATCTATCTCAGAAATTGAAGTCCCTTCATAATAATTACTCAACTTGCATTCATTGTACTAATCTGTTGATACATGTTGTCTTCCACATCATCTCTGGCACCCCCGGCCTATAGCAGCAACCAATTTTATATTTTGGCCTCTGGCCTCAATTTCACACTATATTGACTCAAAAGAACTGCCATCTGTCCAAATGACTCCTACTCTTGTTGACTGCAATACATCTGCTATCATCAGCAGGACTCTATCCCCTGTCCTGTCTACTCTAACCTCCCTGAAAATACTAAATCAATCACATTCTATCTCTGTAACTACATCATCTGCTGTTAGCCAAGTTTCACTAATGCCTATAACTTTTGGCGAGGTTGCACTAACCAATGCCAAAAATTCTTCGTGTTTATTCTTGATGCTATTAGCATTAGTATATGGAAATTGTAGCATCAATCCATCAAAATACAAGATAAAACTAAAATATAAGATTTGATTATATTGAGATTATGCCAAACAGAGCAATTTGAAAGAAAATTGTACAGGAAATTTGTAATAACGTAAATGTAATCAAAGGGCTAGAATAATTGATATTACTTGATTATTTGATGCTCCTCTCTCATAGATGTCTAATTTCAGTCTTATGCCTTCATCCATATCGTGTGCATTCAGTCCATGAACTGAAGGACCCAGATAAAGGCAAACGAATAATCTTCTGCAGATGATTATGTTCATTCGTTGAAGAACGTGGTCTATATAGAGATGCTTGATACAGTTTTTTCTTCAGTGATGAGGACTGGTTTCACATCAGTGAATATGTGAATAGTCAAAACAATAGGATTTGATCATGTAAAAATCCACAAGCTTTTCATGAAAGTTTTGTATTCTCAAAATATTGGAGTGTGGTGTGCAATACCTCATCGTTGTATAGTGGAACCAATTTTCTTTGAAATGATTGTGAACAGCTCCATCTACCAAGATATCATCACACAGTTCATGCACTGCTTATTAGCAAATGCCATTGTTGGTTCCAGCAAGACAGTACCACACTTCAAATAGTACCATCCATTTTTTCAAGAATTTTTCGGTGACTGTCTCATCTTGAAAGAATTATGGCCTCCAAGATCAGCATTTATCACCTGGTGGTAATTATCACCACCAGATTTTTTCCTTTGTGGGTATCTCAAAGGTGTCATTTATCAGAATAATCCTCACACATTGAATGAACTAAAAATGAACATTTCAACAGTAATTGAAAACATTAGTGTGCAGGTGCTTCACAAGGTGGCATCAAACCTGGTAAAAAGAGTGCAAGTTTGCATTCATGAAGGAGGTGGCCACTTGCAATGCATGTTATAATGAGCTTCCTATTCTTTTCTAATAAAGGTCCAATTATAATCTGTATTTGTAGCTGTTTCATTTTTCATATACTTGTAATTAACCTCAAAACAGATATGTGTTATTTCTGTGTTGAGTGACTTTACAATCACCCTGTAGGTATGTATCTGCAGTTGTGACTGTAAAGCAAAAGTTGGATTGATTAAGCAAAGATTCTCTATGATGGTTCACTTTGGTGTGTGTGTGTGAAGGGTAGGTCTTGCTTTGGTAATATACTTGCATTTTATGATAAGGTGATTAATGTGTTGGATAAGACTCAATGATATTCTTGGCCTCTGCAAAGCCATTTGAAAAGTTTGCTACATGATAAATCCATGTAGTGAGGAAGATGATAGATTGGTTATATGGATTGGAGAGTGGCTACCAGAAATAATACCAGCAAACTGTGTATGGGAGTAGTATCCAAGAAAAAAAAGTTAAGTAGTAGCATGCTGTAGGAGCCTCTGTAGTCAGTCAGTATCAACAACACCCTTTGGATGGAAAGAATCTGAGTCCAAATCCCATCTAGGATGAGAAGAGTCTTTATAAGACTTTTTAACTAAAAGTGAACTAGTCAGCCTCATACGGAGATGGAAAGGTTTCTTCTCTCAGAAACTCGGTTTTTCAACCCATAACTATAGTTTCTCTAGTCATAAATCCAAAACAAACAAGCAGGGTTTTTTTGGGGATCCCTATAGCTTAACTTATTTTTTAATATTTCACATATATTGACAGAGAATCTTCAGCTGTATGCTGATGATGATGTAAAGTTGGAGCAATACTGACATTAACTCTTCAGTAAGGGATTTAAATAGATTTAGCTCAGGAAAATTATTGAGATTGCAGTTTTAAATATTATTAAGTGTTAAATGTTACACTTTGGAGAGAGAGGGGGATAAAGCTATGGGCTGTATTGATGGAACTGTCCTTAAGAAGATGAGCAATTCAGGATATGGAGATAATGGCTGACATTGGCCTGAAATTCAGAAGGCACAATGGAAGTTTTGAAAGAATGCAGTGTTTTGCTGCTTGTTATCACTGTGCCCTATCAAAGAGAAAGTGCGTGCATCAAAACAAGTAGGGATAAGGAGATAGTTGTGCTATATAGAGCATTGGTCAGACCACATTGACTACTCTATTCATATTTAGTCACCTAGCTTCCAATACAATGTAAATGGAATGGTCCAGAGACGAATAACTCAGACAATATCAGGAGTATGGAGTATTGATTGTGGGGAGAGATTGAGAAAATGTTAATTGTAGTATTTAATGAACAGGAGGAAGAGAGGCGATATGACAGACATTTAAATAAGTTTTAAAGGGATTTTACTGGATTAATACCACAGGGATTATACAGAGAGTAGGGGAAGAATGAGAGGCCATTCATTGTGTAAAAGATGCAATACAACTTTCAGGTATGGACTTCAAAGAGGGGGGGGGGGGTTAGATTTCTATAAGGATAGTGGTAGGTGGGTGAGTGGAATGCACTGCCAGAATGTGTTATGAATACTTAAGAGTGAAAATAATTTTAAGGTTCATCAGGATAGGTTGCTCATTGAGTGAAATCTCCAATAATGAGTCATGACTACATGGAGATCATCATCAGGTACATATCATTCATATGTACCCTGAAGTAATGTACATATCCATAGAAAGGGATTTCAATAGGATGCATTGATAACACTACATGATTAAGTTTATTACCAACTTCCTATACACAATTTTCCTCCAATTATTGTTAGAACTGCATCAATCCACCTAGATATTGGTAATCTTCTGGGTATCTCCATGGGGGTTTATTATTATAACCTCCATGGAGGTTATAATAATAATCCAAATTATGAGCTTGGTTCACTGCATGCTGGATCTGTATACACAATTTACGATAGTTCCATATTGTAAATTGTGTATAAGCCAGTAAATTAATTTGAATAGGAAAAGAAACAATGTGATTAAAATAATTGAATCTGGAATTTTTATTTCATTTTGTGTCTATGTGTTGCACCCATGAAAAGTTTACGATAAAAGATAAAAGAATATCTTTTACTTATATTAATTGTGCAAAAAAACAGATTCCTGGAAAGTAAATTTAGCATAATAATACAGAGATGGAAAGTTGCTGGGTACATGCATAAGATGTCCATAAATATAGCACGATGCTAAAGCATAATTCTAGGCCATTTGATAAGAATGATACTGTATAAAGATTCATTATCAATTAAAAAACTTAAGTTATCATCATGGAAGCAATTCTCTAGAGGGTAGATGCAGAGTTTTTCCAGGCTATACTTGTATATTTTTCTGCATTCATGTCTTCAAAAATGTGGATTCATTTATGCCTTTAAAATTAGAATTCAATGATAGCATTTTGAAGTGAATAATAAAGTGTGCAGGGGTTGTTTTATATATCAAAAAAAGTGAACTGAAGAAATGAGATTATTATTAGAGACAATGCAATTAGTAGGTATAAGCATTATAAATGTAGTTACCTTATAAAATAAATGTGCATTTGGTAGAAGTGGTTTCCATATGAAGGAAGTGATTATGTAGTGTTTTTATTCAGTGGAGAAACTGGAGCATAGTCTCAATTTAATATAAACATTCCTCATATTTGTGCATCTAGGAATTTCCTGAAGTGAAAAATTTATAAGAGGGACACTATCCCCCCCCCGCGCCACCATCAAAGCGCTGCTGCACTACACGTATCAATCATTTAATCTTATAATGGGCAAGAATCCATTCAGTGAAAAATACCCAGTTTGATTCTTGTCACAATGAGAATATCTTTGTGTGTGCATTTTCAATTGAAGATCTGATCTCATACATAGGTCGAGTTTTTCCTCCTGGAAACTCAGGATTTTCATCCTGCATGCAACAAATCAGCCTTTGTACACATACATTTTACACACCAAATGTATTAAGGAGATAGATGGTACTGCATATGAACTGTACCATGGTGTGTAGGCAGAAGCATTGCGTATAAGTGGAAGCAACTGAGTAGTGTAGATGGTAGCGGGTTGTGTGGAGTGCACTTCTGTGATGATTTCTTGGGAAGTGTCACATAATAAATAATAAATATTCAACTGCCAACATAAAAAACATTCAATACACACACACACACGTATATATATAAAATACTTGTACACACATAGTGCCCTCTCTTGAGTTTTTGGAGGTATCGCAAAATAATAATATATAAAATATAAAATATTGTGCACAATAAGTATAGTAGTTTAGATACAAGTGGTTGTATTTACATTTCTTGTTTCAATGCATGAAACAAGAAATGTAAATAATTATATACTAAAATATATATATGACCAAGACAACTGGTTATCATTTATGAATATGAAGAGTTGCCTATTTATTTTCGATGCGTAAAAAACATCTGCACACAAAATAATATTTGCAAATGTATGAATGTCGCAAAATAAAGTAATGTAAACTTAAAAACTGGCAGGATGTATGTACGTCTAATACATGTAATTCAAAATAGTCATTGCAGGTGCTGCATATATATTATTTAAAAATGAGAATAAGAAAAAAAAAATCCCCATATCCACTTATACTTTTCAAACCATATATTTCAAACAAAGATGACGTGCTCCCTGGTTCATTGTATTCAACATTTATAAAATACATTCTTGAATTTTTTTATTCTTGAATATCCATGTTTGTGCCAGTGCAGAAAACATTATCCCGCTAGAAATTTCAACTTTGAGCTGGCACCTCTATGTTATTTACAGAAATTACTGTTACATTGAATGATCCACAAGTAAAGGATAACTCTGATGATAGCTACTGCAAAAACATCCTTCGTTAGTGATCGGGGTGTGTAATTACAAACATAACTAGCGTCATTTTATTAAATAAAATGACGCGTTTGTTTGCAAAACGCTTAGATAAGCACATATTATTATTATTAACTTACCATCTTGTGGAATTATCCTTTTGGCAGCCCACTAACACAAGTTCGCAAACAGCTGATGACCGTATTTTCTTTATTAACTTTCACAAATGTAAATAGATTTTCTGCATATAAACTACAGGTGTACTAATAAATAAATTTTTCAGAGAAATATACATCGAGAAAATCTAAAAGTCCCGCATTCAATTACAGCATGTTTTTGACTTTCTTACTTTTGCATTGACCTAACTCAAAAATTGGATGTCTTTTAGAAAAATCGCACAATATCACCAACCAAACACCCACATTCTCAACATTTCATTCATCACTATGCCCACACCTGAACTTCTACAAGGCCATCTATTAGCGTAACGCGAAACCAAATCTAGTACCCGCACATGCCCCCTTGCGTGTTGAAATTGTAAACGTAAAGGTTTTGAAAATGTTTTCGACTACAACACATTCAAAGACAGGAGAAAGTGAAATTTTACAAAAACGTCTATGAGTTTTTTTTTAAGGCGGAAAAGGGGAGATATGATTGAGACATTCAAATTGCTAAAAGGATTCTATAAGATTAATTCAGAGGATATTTTTGAGATTAGGACTGGTGGTGGGAGAACTAGGGGACACCTATGGAAGCTGGGCAAGAGTGTGGTTAGCAGGGGTGTTAGAGCTGGGTTCTTTACTTTTAGAGTGGTAAATGAGTGGAATAAGCTGCCTGAGTCTGTGGTGGGTGCTATGACGGTGAGCAGTTCAAGGGAAGGTATGATAGATACTGTGAGAATGTCGTATCGAGGGAGGCCCTAAACATCATGTGGACATGATGTTTAGGGCCTCCCTCGATGAGTCTAAGGACTCCCTGGAGTAGCCCGAAATAATAATAATAATAATAATAATAATAATAATAATGATGATGATGATGATGATGATGATGATGATGAATGAGCAACTTGATCACTGTGCCTGTTGACAGTATGATTAAAAGTGACCAATACATAAAAATATTGGAGAAAAGAGTGGTTCCACAGATCTAGAAAGACAAAGAACTTATCTTCCAAAAGGATCTCACTCCATGCCGCACTTCAAAAAAAAAAGTGAAAGCTCTCCTCAAAAATCACACCCAATTGCTTCATTGGCCAGGTAACTGGCCATTGAAGCAATAAAAGATAACTCAATAGAAAATTTGTGGGAATAGCAAAAGAGAGACTTCAAAAATAAAATTGTGATACAAAGGATAGCTTAATAGAATCCATTATAAACATATAGTTTTGGGAGGCAGAAATAAGAAAAATGTGTTCTATGTTGGTAGAGTCCATTCCTAAGCGAATTAATAACTTATTAGGAATAGAAGAGCACAAGTAAATTATTAGGTAAAGTGGAGTATTATTTATGTACTTATTTTCTTGCGAAATTACATTTTTTTTCTTTAAATGTGAGTGTTCGGATTAATTTCTTCACTACTGTACTGTGTTAGCAGTACCGCAACAGGGTGTAGCATACAGGCAGCCTGCCTCTTAATAAGGGGAATCGTTCAACCATATTGCTGTAGGCACTGTCGCTATGCTAACAATAACTCTTAGTGTAGCAAGTGCAGAAAGTTTTTTCATGCTTAAACAGATTAAAAATTATTTGCGAACAGAAATGATCCAAGAAAGATTTGTTGGTCTAGCGACTATATCGATAGAGGCGGATATTGCTTATAATTTAAATTTAGAAGAGCTTATAAACAGTTTTATTGTGTGATATCCCCATAGAGCAAACATTTAATTAATATTATTATGTAATCGTTTTGCATGAATGTTTCTCTTGTAATAAAAACAAAACAGCGGTTGGAGATTTTCTATATTTTTGTATTATAATCCATCAGGTGCGATATTTAATTGTCTGCCTCAGGGCGCGATCTAATCTGCTGGCGGCTCTGTGTGTTAGTAACGAATATTCAATAGCATTAAAAAGACTAACGCCTTTTATTCCCCTAAAGGGAGTATTCAAAGACATTTTAGTCTTTTGCAGACTAAGGAAGCAATTCAATCTCCAACAGTAGCCATTTAGAGATAGCTGGCAGAAAACTATCACTAATTATATATGGCATCCTGTAAGGAGGTGAATGAGAAGTGTCGCCATCTCGTGGTCCCTAATCCTAACACCAGATTTAGTCTGAAAATATTGTGGATTCTGCAGTCGATTTTCCTGAGGTTACGGAGCGAAAAACCCGAATTTCTGGGGGAAAAAACAGCTGCCTTCCCCAGGGATCGACTAACGATGCTCTGTCTTCTGGCGATCTAGTCAGGCAATGGAAGACAGACGCCACTTCCATTGAGCAACACAGGTGCTTATTCAATAATAGCATACAGTCAATAAGGCATTCGGTAAAAGATTATCGTTTTTGTCTGGGAGTGGTGTAAAGTTTTTTGCAAAGATTTTTATTTTTGCTTGCACTTGATGTGATTGGTAATGGAAAAGTTAGAGTATATACAGTTTTAAACTAGATTCTTAATTTACTGAAAGAAGACAATTTAAATATAAATAACTACATATGAAATGTAAGGCCTGTATAGCTCAGTGGAAGTGGCACTTGCATCTTCTGCGCTAGGCTGCACAAAGATAGA
Source organism: Typopeltis vanoorti (assembly GCF_054136105.1). Lineage (NCBI taxonomy): Eukaryota > Metazoa > Arthropoda > Arachnida > Uropygi > Thelyphonidae > Typopeltis > Typopeltis vanoorti. The sequence continues at coordinate 126,757,838 of NC_143560.1, forward strand.
CTTATAATATGAGCATAAACAATCAACTGGAGGAACTTTTTCTAGTCTCTCTTCGCCCGGTTCCTCGGTTTTTTCATTCAGAAACCTCAAGAAAATTCACCCCAGAACACACATCATTTCAGACAGTAACATATCCTGTTGATATTAGGTACCAACAGATGGCAGCACTTGTTTTCAGGGTCTCTTAATAGGTAACCGCTTATCAGTAGTGATAGATGTGGGCCAACTATCTCTGATTGGCTACCAGTGGAGATTGAACTACCCACTCAGTGTCCAAAAGCCAGATAGGGTTTAATGTCTGGCCAACTCCCTAAAAGGAAATAAAAGGCGTTTGTTTATTATTATTATTATTATTATTATTATTATTATTATTATTATTATTATGCAAAATCTTTTTTCTTTTTTTTTTTTTGTTGCTTAAAGAGACTTGCAAACAAGTGCTGCTCTCAAACAAGTATTCCTAAGTCCTAATACGATATGTTACTGTATGGGAGTCAATTTTCTTGAGTTCACGGGACGAAAAACGTGAGTATCCTGGATAAAAAACCTGCTTGCCCAAGCTAGACATCGATTAACTAGGTAGAACAAAGGCTTGGAAAAAAGATACTCTTGTTGGCGATTAGAATTGAACTTAAACCTTTCTTAAAGTGGCCTCTTGCTGCCGAATCAAACCTCACTTCCCCTGCGCTATACAGGCCATGAGCAGGGCCACCCCTAAGGTTTTGCCGTCCTGTAGCATATTCTACTACCCCCTTCTCCCTTATTTTTCGTAGATTCGCCCTGTGCAGTAGCATATTTTGCTGTCTCCTTCTCCATTATTTTTCAAGTAGTTTATGCCAATTTTGCCGCCCCATGCAAATGCACGTCTTACACCATCGGTAGAACCGGCCCTGGCCATGAGGCACTTTTTATTTTTGTTTAAATATTGTGGGGTTTTAGGAAGGATGCCGTTTTACTCTTCTAGAAATTTCACTCATATCCATACCATTAGACCACGCAAAGAAAGACTATTACAAATTTTCATACTACTCGTAAACTAAAAGACGTTTTATCCACTTTTTTTTTCAAAAAAATTCCAGAATTAATCAATCTTTAACAGAGTTTTTCCACTGAAACTTCGGTTTTCAACTCCAAATCAAGAAAACACACCAAAGGACTAACTCTGTTCCAGGTATTCTAGCATGTGTCCTAGAATTGATCAAAAGCAAGTTTTCCCAAAGCGATTGATGACACTAACTACTTGTTGAGTATTGATGTTCCATGTCAGGGAACTGTATGCAAATATGTTTGGCCAGATGGTTTTATAGAGACGAATTTTGGTATTTGCGGTGATGAGATTGGATTTCCGGATATTTGTGTTTTATAGTATCGAAGTGGTTTATGTTTCCTTTTTATTGTGTCAGGTAAGTCTCGATATAGGAGTCAAGATACAGAAAATTGTTTACTTTTTTAAGAAATACGGTCATTTAGCCTAATATTTCCTTCTTTTGTCGGCGCTATAGTTTCACAGCTTTGACTGTCAAAACAATCAATATTACATTTATATATAAAGTACTTGAATGGTTTGGGGCAGTCTGATTTGAGTCAATAAGCACAACATAATCGGTAAAGCAGAGACTCCTTATGTGGGAGGGTCCTGCCGAATATTTCAGAGGTTTTTTTGGGTTTTTTTTAATGTTGGCTGGTCAACCTATACTCCGTTAGTACCGTATATTTCTGCACCCATTTCCTATAAGTCGGAATATATAATCAAGTATATAATAATTAAAAAAAAAAAAAATCACCTAACGCTTTTTCATCCCCGTATATAGGGAGTAGGCGAGGGCGTTTAGCCTTCTCTAACTTTTGGAGACTGAGTATTCAGTTCAAACTCCACTGCTACCTAATCAGAGATAGCTGGCCCAAGGCTATCACTAATTAAGCAGCACGCAATGAAGAAAGACGGCTCAACAAGTGCCCCTATCTCGTGGTCCCTAACCCTAATAATAATAATAATAATAATAATAATAATAATAATAATAATAATAATAATAATAATAATAATAATAAAACCCGAAGAAACACTGCTTTGTCGTGGCAGTTGGGCTGCCGTGCTTCAGTGATGTTAACAGCTATTCTGGCGGTAGCAGAGCTGCCAGTAGAGCCACCTCTGTCAGGTCTCAACTGAGGAGCCAGATTATCATTGTTCCATCCCCCCTCTTAATGGTGAAAGGTAAGAAAAGATCCATACCAGATCAGTCGATGCTCGGGTTATCAAAGACTGAGTCAGATGTTGTGGATCCTGGGCGTCAAGCGATAAATGGGCTACAGGACCCAGCTCTCCTTGCTGGGAATCAGCGCAGGAAGGTGAAAAGCGACAGGAAGAAGCCAAACGTTAAAATGGACTGTAGAACAAAAAGAGAAGTTATGAAATGTTTTTACCGATCAACACCAGAAAAACGAGTTTTAGAAAGCATACGATTTAATTTGGTAACAAAAATTCCCACAATCTGCAATAACAGAACAAAGACTTATGAACCAAAAGAATTTCATTTTCCGTAACAGAATTACTGAATTGAGCTGCAAGAGTTACGTAAAAGACCAACAACTGCACTAACAGCAAATCATCAGGAGGTAGCTATATCAAACTTTGGAATTCAACTCAGTAAACATCAAGCTGATAACATACCTCAGAATGTTTTGATAGAAGTGCAGTGTAAAATGAAGTCAGGGATATTGAAACATATGAACTCCATAAATGACCCTATAAGACTACCATCATTAAAAGCTTTACATCAATCTAAGCTACTCTTAGACGCAAATGCTGTGATTAAAACCACCACAACCAACAGCATTAAGGAAACAAATCAACTCCTATGCAGCACAGCCTATATCATTACAATGAATGTTGGTTGCAAAGCGCAAGAGCAAAAGTCGAAAATGAATCAATCTGTACCATCGAAAACCGTCTGGAACGAAAAGTCGACAAACTTCAAGCTGATCTGTGCAACTTAAAGAATGTTAAAGGGAAGAACGGCTGAAAAATAATAATATCAAAAACAAACTGATTAACAGATATAATTTGGCCAACAAAACAGTTGCTGAAGTTACTGCAGAGCTAAAACAAAGAATTATAGCGACCGCGCAGAAAATTAAAAGACATGAAGACAATAATCAACCAATATATGCAAAATACGCAATTTCGACAGAACCAACGTCAGTTCTTTCAGTCTCTCCAGTTTAGAGAAATACAAATGCAGACAATCATTCACCAGAAAAAGAAGAACACTCAAATTTAGGAAGACAATCTGGGATAAACCCATTGAACACAATAAAGATGCCTCATGGATTAAGGAAATAGAATCAGAAATGAAACAAAAACAAATGCAAAATGTCATTATCACTAAAGAAATAGACAGTGCACAAGCTAGAAAATTAAAAAACTGGAGGGCACCTAGCAAAGACGAACTACATGGATTTTGGTTAAAGCATCTAACCAGTCTACATAATGGGATGGCAGAACAATTTATTTATTTTTTTGCAGTCAGGCTAAGTGGAAAATTGGATGATATCTGGACACACTTTTCTTTTCATGAAAGATAAGGATGCACCAAAGTAACTATCGCCGAATAACATGTCTACCAACTATACTTAAGCTGTTCACTGCAGTCATAGAAAATTCCATATACCACAACTTATCAGATAATCACATTTATCAGATTGAAAGGAAATACTTAGAAAGCTGGTTGTACCTTTTATGTAATGAATTTTATATGTTAAGATTTTCATCATTTGTTGCTGGAAATTGTTATTGTACTTTTCACTTACCAGTTTCATATTACCATAAGCATAAATAAATAAATAAAAGAAATCAGATTGAACGAAAAGGCAATTTTCAAAAATCCAGAGGAACAAAAGAACAGATCCTTATTAATAAAATGATTCTCAGAAATTCAAAAAGATGAAAAGCTAACTTAAACCTGGCATGGATAGACTATACGACAGCATTCGATTTCCTCCCACACTCCTGGATCCTAAAATAACTACAAATATTTGGAATGATCAAAAACATGTTTCTTTCTGGCTGCTGCTATGAAATCATGGAAAAAACTTTAATAGTGAAAAATTAAAGATTCGAATATATCAGGATTAAACGTGGAATTTTCCAGGGTGATTCCTTGTCACCATTGCTCTTTAACATTTCTTTGATACCTTTATCTATGATTCTGAAAAAAAAAGAAAAAAAAACTTGAATATGAAATTCCTAAATGTAATATTAAAATTGCCCATCTATTTCCTATATGGATGACTTGAATTTATATAGAAAATCGGCCCAGCAAATAGACTCTTTACCGAACATTCGTATTTTGAGTCAGGACATCAAAATGGAATTTGGTTTAGATAAATGCGCAATTGTATCTATTAAACGGGGAAAAATTAATGACACTAGCAATTTTAATTTTGATCATGAGAAATATATAAAAGCAATTTCAGCTGACGAACGCTATAAATACCTAGGAATATTAGAAGCCAGTGACATTCTCCACTCGAAAGTAAAACAACGGGCAACAGCAGTATACACCAAAAGAGCTAGAAATATTCTGAAAACGAAACTAAATGAACTAAATACAATTAGCGCAATGAGTTCTCGGGCTATATCAGTGATCCGATAACAGCTGGCATAATATATTGAACAAGAGAATATCTGGATAAATTGGGCCACAAAACTAGAAAATTAATGACTATGCATCACATCCACGAAGTGATATTGACCGGTTGTACCTACCAAGGAGAATAGGTGGACGGAGTCTGCTGCAAATGAGACAGACTGTGGAAGAAGAAGAAATTAGCTTAAAAAGTTACATCGACAATAGCTCTGAGCAAATGATTCGATCAGTTACACAAAAGGGGCTTCTGAAAGCAACAAGACACAAATGCGATTATAATAAGAAACAGCAAAATAAGCGATATGTGAGCTGGAAAAATAAACCTCGCGTGGCCAATTTTTTAGAAATACTGAGGAAAAAATTGACGTGAAAAAGACATGGCAATGTATCTCTACAATATGGATATATTAAAAAGAAACAGAGAGCCTGTGTAGCTCAGTAGAAGTAGCGTTTGCACTCGCCAGCGCTTGACTGCAGAAAGGATTTAGTGGTGCAAATCTAGTCGCCGACTAGAGGAAATTTTTCTAAGCCTCTTTTCGACCGGTTCCCGAGTTAGTCGATCTCTGGCATGGGCTAGCGGGTTTTTTCTGCCGGAAATTCGGGTTTTTCGTCCCGTAAACTCAAGAAAATCGACCGTAGAACCCACACTATTTTCACACATTAAAAAAATATTGTGATAGGGTTAGGGACCACGAGATGGCGGCACTAGCTTGCCGCCTTCTTCACTGCTTACGGATGAATCAGTGATTGCCTTAGACCAGCTATCTCTCTGACAGGCTACCGGTGGAGATTGAACTGCCCACTGAGTCTCCAAACGTTAGATAGGGTAAACGGCCCCGCCTACTCCCTATACGGGAACAAATAAGTGTTAGCTCAGTGCTTCCCAAACTTCTGGATGCCAGGGCCCCCCTTTGCAAAAATTAAAATATTTCACGCCCTCCCCCCATCGAAAAAAAATCGTAATAGAGAGATATATTATTATAATATTTATTGTATTTATATTCAATACAAAACATACACAGCGAATATTGAAAAAATCAAATGCATATATTAAATTTTTTGCCTCTTACCGTTTGGTTCTGAAGACGATGCGGGCTGTTCTGGTAAAATATGAAATACTGTCCTTTTATTTATTTATTTTTTTTTTTAAAGTCTGTTTCTGCTTCTTCTGATTGTTCGCGGGAATTTGTTTTTATTTCTTATCAGCCACTTATCCATCTCACAGTTAAATTTTTTAACGTAAAAAAAAAAAAAAAAAAAAAAATCAACTAACGCCTTTTTTATTCCCGTATATACGGGAGTAGGCGAGGCCATTTAGCCCTATCTAACTTTTGGAGACTGAGTGGGCAGTTCAATCTCCACTGGTACCCAATCAGAGACAGATGGCCCAAGGCTATCACTAATTAAGCGGTACGCAGTGAAGAGAGACGGCTCAAATGTGCCGCCATCTCGTGGTCGCTAACCCTAACACAATATATTTAATGTCTGAAATAATGTGGGTTCTACGGTCGATTTTCTTGAGTTTACAGGACGAAAAACCCGAGTTTCCGGGAGGAAAAACCTGCTTGCCCGTGCCAGAGATCGACTAACTCGGGAACCGGTCGAAAAAAGGCTTAGAAAAATTTCCTCTAGTCGCCGACTAGACTCGAAACCAAGACTTCCTTCGTGCGGCCTAGCGCAGTGGTGTGCAAACGCCACATCCACTGAGCTACACAGGCTCTAACGTAGAATAGATCAAATAATATCACCACTTATCGATACTGGCACACCACAGACTGATAACATGAAATTAGTGAATATTACCTGAATAAGGGAATCTCCGGACCAGGAACATTTTTCTCTTTTGTGACTTTTCTCGCTTTACGGTAATTAAGCCTAACGCGAAACAGACAGCAAAGGCAGGGTTATAAAACGTGCATATGATTGGTGCGGTATTAACAAAAGACCGCGCAACCGAAAGATAAAAGCATAGCTGACAATTGAGTTGAAATGCTAACTCTCTTCAACCGAATTCCATATGCGAAACTGCCATAACATTCATTATATATATATACTGTATATTACTTAGTTTTAACACTTTTACGAATTTTAACACGTTCGGTTGAATTTTATTGCTGCCTTGGAAAATAATAACAATAATAATTAATAACAATAGTTTTTAGTTAGATACCATGTTTGCCCATGCAACATATAGTTTTGTTTCAGTCTATATAGCATAGTTTCTGTATGAGGGGACATGTGATTCATTAATTAGTGTGTTTTTATCCCAGTTGTCTCTAATTACACTATTTGTTGAGAAATATATTACACAGACTCCTCATACCTTATTCACTGGCATAATAAAAGTACTTGTTTTTATTGCCTCTGCAGTATAGTGGCTGTTAGGGAGGGTGTTGTTTACCACTGCAAGAGAGTTACTATCTCCCCACATGAACTTGTTTAAGCTTTTTTTCATGTTTGAAGTATATGCGAAACTTTTATTGGTAACAGAAAACTAGCTCGGATGACAGTGATAATATAAAACGAGTTTTGATATGTATATAAAGTCAATATCAACAGTCCCTGATTACGAACGCGTGATGAAAGGGAGAGGAAGATTTGGAGCCTCCCTGAAGAGCATTCGAAGTAAATACAATTAACCACTGCTTTGAAATGAAACATATGAATAAGCAATATTTACTAATATTCATTAAGCGCCGAAATACGCAGGAAGCAAATTTTGTGAACCAACACCAATGCGTGAATTTTTCCATTAAAATATAAAAAATAACAAAAAAGAAATAATAAATAATAAAAGTTAAATACGTTTCTTTTAAAATAAAAAAATTACTTAGTCTTAAAACATTTTAAATTTGTTTTCATTATTTCACAGCGCCCCTAAACAAAAACCTACGGCCCCCAAGGGGACCGCGGCCCACAGTTTGGGAAGCGCTGTGTTAGCTGATAGATAGCTGATAAAAAAGAAACAGAAGATTTATTCTAGCAGCTCAAGAACGGGCATTACAAACTAATGCCATCAAAGCAAAAATTTTGATCTCAATTATAACAGCAAATGCAGATTATGCGATCAGATAGATGATACTGTAGAACATCTAATCAGTGCTTACAGCAAGATAGCTCAAACTGACTATAAATACCGCCATGATCAAGTGGCCAAAATAATTCATTGGAATGTACGAAAAAAAATATGGCTTTCCTACATGTGATAACTGGTGGCAACATAGAATAAAGAGAGCATTGGAAAACGAAACAGAAAAAAATCCCCCCTGACTTTCGAATACAAAGTGATCAGCATTTGGAACACAATAGACCTGACATCACAATGAACGAACATTGACAGTTTTGGATTATCGATATCGCAGTATCAAGTGATAATAACATTAACAACAAATAACTTGAAAAAATTACTAAATATCGAGATCAGGCAATCGAAGTTGGCAGGCTTTGGCTTAAACACACTAAATTTATCCCAATGGTTATTGGTGCACTTGATACAATTTCAAAGAAGCTATCCAACTAAGATAAAGAACCAAGAGACTTTTTTTTTTTTCCGGCGGCATAAATTAAGTTAAGGGGATAATAAATCCCTCATTATTTTAAAGCCGGATACGAAACTCGGAGATCGAAATCTAAGAGTTTCATGCCGAAGAACTATCGGCGAGTCCAAACGTAAGTCATCATTTGTGTAGTACAACACTAGGTAACTCGTGTCAAAGGTGGAGCAAGCTCCGTCACTATCCTTAATATTTTCTCATAATGTAAAACGCAGCTCCTAGGAGATGAATTACTGTTTCACATTATAAGGAGAGGTCACTGCCCAGAACGGTTTCGACATTTATTGATGTCTCATCAATGAGTAGGTAGACCTGAACAGTACCAAGGTGTCAATCTATCAACTTTACTGACATAAGGGGTGAAGCAAAAGCTTTTCATATTCCCCACTATCTTAAGAGAAACTGTGAGCCGAGAAAGTTTATGAGCTAATTGCTCGCCGTGAGTGGGCTAGGAGATTAGTCCTCAGTGTTGAAGTTTAGGATGGCATTAGGTCTTTTATGTTTGAAATAATCCATTTCGTCATAATCTCAGCCAGCTGGATCAGTTTGTTAGGGTGCACAGATGCTTTTGAGAAGAATTTGGTTATAATCTGCATGAAAGTGTAAATATGGGGGACATTTGTGTCCCGGTGTAGTTGCACAGTACGTACGAACCATGGGGCGTCCAGGATTATTCTGAGACATTTATTCTGGATACGTTGTAATTTGAGGATATTAGTATTTGCAGTATGACTCCAGGCTGGTGAAGTGTAGATGAGTATTGGATCAGTTTGTATATGAGAAGTTTGATTCTGGTGCTCAGCTAACTGTTTCTGTTAATTAGCAGATAGATCTGGGCTATGGTTTTTGATGTGTTTGCACAGAGATTCTTGATATGGGAGCTGAAAATCAGTTTTCTGTCTAATATTACTCCAAGATATTTGATCTCAGTTTTCCACGGGATTTTTGTGTTGAAAAGGAGGATATCTTCTTTAGGAAGCAAAGATCGCCTAGAGAATAGGACAGCTACGCTCTTCAGGGGATTCACTAGGAGTCGCCATTTGGGGAAATATTGTTAGATTAGCAGTAGGTTTTCTTGCAGTTTCTTGATGACTAGGTGGTGCGGCTTTAAAGATCTGGCCAGTATCGCTGTGTCATCTGCATATAGAGCTTTAATTGAAGACAATGGGTTGTGTGGTATATCATGCAAATATAAGAAAAATAGAATTGGTGCTAGTAAGGATCTTCGTGAAACTCCAGCCAAGATGCGCTTTTGTGTTGAAACTACTCCACACATCCTGACTTGCATACACCTATCGTAGAGGTATGCGTTTATAAGATGAATGATTCCCATTGGTACACCAGATGATATCAGTTTAAGTGAATCGAACTTGCATACCTTTACGATACGAATTGCCAGAAAGGTGTACCCATATATTATTACTACGATAAAGAGCCAAGAGTCTATTTTTTTTCGGCGGCGTAAATTAAGTTAAGGGGGATAATAAATCCCTCATTATTTTAATGAGGGATTTATAATGAGGTAATGATGAGGAATTTATTATCAAAATAATGAGGGATTTATTATCCCCTTAACTTAAGCTATCCAACTATTTACAGCAATTAAACATCCTACAGAAAACAGCATTACTTGAAGCAGTCCACATTTATGAAGCTACCTGACAGACTATTCTTAGCTTCATATGTAGAACTGAATTGTTCTGTATCACCAGTCAAATTGTTCTTTCTTTAAAAAATATTTGCTGTTAACAATGTTGTTTAAGTCTTGTTTTCACTGTGTATCAGTTATGTGAATAGATACCTCTATAGTCTTCTTCTCATTCCTAACATGGAATTTAGGCAAGTTGCCTGTTCCAGTGTCATGCCATCTCTTTCTTGGTCTTCGATTCTTCTATTTCCATTTATTTTGTATCTGTATAATATTTTTGGTAGTCTGCTGTTGTCCATTCGATTTAAATGTTCTAGCCATTTTTGTTTATACTGTCTTATGTAGTAATTAATTGGTTTTATTTTCAGGGATTGTGAGATTTCTTCATTTGTTTTTGTGGTCCCACTTGGTATATCCAGCTGTTTTTCTGAGGAACTTCATTTCTGCTGTTTGAATTCGTTTTTCATCTTTCCTTTTTGTGGTCCGTGTTTCGCTTCCTTATAGTAGAGTTGGTTTTGACAAGCAGTGGTGTAGCTAGAGCATTTGCCGCCCGGAGCGATCCCTGAGTTTGCCTCCCCTCTCAATATACACCAAAAATACTACTAAAAGTCAAAAAACCGTATAGAGAAATAAATTAAAACACTATGTTTATTTTTGAAGTAAAACTTTAATTTCAACATTCTAAAATGTTATTTTTCTTGCTTTTCTGTTAGCAAAATCGTCGATGACATTGGCGAAGACTATTTCATGGTAATATAGGTAATTCTTAATCTATTTTATTTAGAAAAACTCCTCACAACTAGCAACACTTACAGCAATTGTGAGGAAAATTTGCAATAGCATTACATTATTTGGAAATGAGTTCTCGAGACTGTATTTTAGAATTAACTGCGAAAGTTCAAAGAGGTTCAAAGTGCGGGCAGACCGCCCCTTCGCCCCTCCCTAGCTGCACCTCTGTTGACAAGAACATTATATATTCTGATTCTACTGTGTTTTTGTACTAGGGATGGCTTAAATATATAATAATAATAATAATAATAATAATAATAATAATAATAATAATAATAATAATAATAATAATAATAATAATATAATGCCAAAGTTTCTCTTTGAAGAATTCCAATTGAAATAGAAAAGCTCGGTTATCTCTCCATTAAATATTATTCTTCCACATAATTCTAATATTCTTTTCTTGCTTTAATTAATTTGAAGGTATATCACAATAACTGAGAATTTTGAAAATCCTTTGCCTATTGAATAAATCGAAGAATTTTCAGAAATCTATAATATATAAGATTAATTGAAGGATTGTATCTCTTTCTTCTCTGCCTTATTTTTCAGAAGGGGTGTCACGAATTGTTCAATTCGGTTTAGAAGCATTATTTTATAGATTTTTAGTTTGGTAAGAAGCAATGCGATTCCTCTGTAATTTTCTGGTTGCTTAGATAGCCCTTATTATATCTTGGCATTATTAGGTCTTCTCACTACTTCGATGAAATATTATAGATATTTAGTAGCTGTTTCGAAAACGTTTCCTTTATTTATGACAACGGCTTCTGCTATTACACCTGTTCTACCATCAAATCTAGCTGGAAAGTTTTTAATTGAAATTCTTGCACTGTAAAATAGTTATCCACGAAGGATATTCTTTCTGGATTAATATTTCTCGCAAAGCACTTACAGTGGAGTTTAGTGATGAAAGATTCAGCACTTCCATCGACCTACTTCTTCCAAACTAAGGTTCATTTTGTCTCTGCGTATCTTGAAGTTTGTACCTTTCATCCTTTATTGTTTCAAAAAAAAAAAAAATCAGCTAACGCCTTTTTATTCCCGTATATGGGGAATAGAAAGATAGACTAGATTTAGCCCTATCTAACTTTTGGAGACTGAGTGGGCAGTTCAATCTCCACTGGTATTCAATCAGATATAACTGGCACAAGGATATCACTAATTAAACGGCCTGCAGTGAAGATATTTCACAACAAGTGCCGCCATCTTGTGGTCTCTAACACTAACACAATATTTCGAATGTCTGAAATAGTGTAGGTTCTACGGTCGATTTTCTTTAATTTACGGGACGAAACCAAGTTTCTTGGAGAAAAAACCTGCTTGCCCATGTCAAAGCTCAACTAACTCGGGAACCGGTTATTCGAGTTCAACTCTAGTCGCTGACTTCGAGTTCCTCTAATCAGCGACTAGAGTTGAACTCGAAGTCTATCTTCAGGAGGTTTTGCACTGAGGAATGCAAACACCACTTCCACTGAGCTACACAAGCTTTTCTTTATTCTTTTGGGCTTCCTTTCTTTGGTGCATAAAAATATAGATATATACTTCATATATATTTCTGATTATATTGGTTATTAGATAGATTGATTTCTGAGAGATAGCCTGGATATGATTTTTCTTCTTTTGAAAAGCCGTATATACTTGATCAGTTAAGTTCATTTTGCTGCTTATGTAGATTATGTGTCCTCTGATTCCTGTATTTCTGTTTAATGTCATTGCGTTTCTTTATCAATTCATCAGCTACACATTTCCTTTCGGAAGATGAAGTCTTCTGAGTGATGAAAGTTTTTTGCTGCTACTTCATTGATGGATTGTGCAATATATGTAATTTCACCGAGGAATGTATTGTACCAAGGAATGCAAACACCACTTTCACTGAGCTAATCCTGAAGAACGATGTCCAAGATCGTTCTTCAGGGTTTGTGCTTTTTGTAAGTTTGTTTTGTAGCACTTCTTTATACGAGATTTGTATCGTAGAAAGAGATAGTGCATCCGAGTGATATTTATTTGTTATTCTTGTTTTTTATTTAAAAGTACTGATATAAAGATTTATATTGGCACATACTGTTTGGTTTTATACTATTGTAAGCTCTGGAATCTTGAGCTGATCTCACTCACATATCATTGATTAACATATGATCTATTTGTGATCTTGTTCGATTTCAATCTGAACAGAGTTCATTTTATTTCAGGTTTGTGCTGAAATTTGTCCTATAAATTGGCACGATTATCAGTGTTGGGCAGTTCAACTAGAAAATAGTTCTCTCCGTTTGTTGTAGTGTGGTCCGTAAAAGGGAAATATTTATTTATTTATTTTATTTTACTTACTGAAATATCTAATGAAATCTTTGCATTAATTAAGAATGTGTGTAGGGGAAGTACCATCGAGGGGCTGTAGCATAGAGGCAGCCTGCCTCACGGTGCGGTTTAATAAGGGCGCTCGTTCAGCCATATTGCGGTAGGCGCCGTCTCTACGCTAACAATAACTGTTAGCCTAGCAAGTGCAGAAAGCTTTTCCACGCCTAAACAGATTAAAATTATTTGAGAACAGCAATGACCTAAGAAAGATTGGTTGGTCTAGCGACTATATCGATAGAGGCAGACATAGCTTATAATTTAAATTTAGAAGAGCTTATAAACAGTTTTATTGTAGGATGTCCCCCCATAGAGCAAACACGTAATTAATATTATTATGTAATCATTTTGCAGTAATGTTTCTCTTGTGATAAAAACAAAATAACCATTAGAGATTATCTTATATTTTTGTCTTATAATCCATCACAGGCGATATTTAATTGTTTGCCTCAGGGCGCGATCTAATCTGGCGACGACCCTGTGTAGAGGCAGTGCAGAGAGAGTTTGAGATGATCGTAGAACGCATTCTTGGAGGTTTTTTTGAACTCAGTGAACATGAAATACAAGTTAAGGTAGACATAAAATTATGGTCATTATTCCAGGAAAAACATTGGAAATAGATGAGATATAACTCTGCATCGCAGAATTAAATTCACATTAAAAAATCAAGAGGAATTTCCTTTCTCGACGTTCATATCCAAAGAAGCCCAAATGGATCATTTCCTACTACCGCCTATATCAATCAGACCTTTACAGGATGCTATATTCACTATACATCAGAATACCATTCACCTCAGAAATATGGGATCATAAAATCCTTAGTGACCAGAGCACACAGGATTTGTCCTTCCGAAGGGCTGCTCAAACAGGGATTGAAAACCATTAAGAAAAAGCTCTGCTAAATGTATTAAATCCAAGAACAACACAAAAAATAGTTTACACCACCTCTCCAAGTACGTAGGCTCAGAATTCCACATTGCCTAAAGAAAAGGAATTATTTTTTCAACTATAACACATTGTCTTTTCAAGTTTCAGAGTTCGCCAATGAAAACATGAACGAAGTTCTCGCTTCAGAGAGGTCTGATCAGAGAGAGCTGAGACTGCACAGTTATCGATTATTTTAGAGACATTAGAACGGCATTCCACTGCTGCTATCTTACAGTCCTAAATCCTGCCACTTGTACACTTTCCTGAAATAATGCAAGTTCATTTTTCTACGGTCAATTTTTCCTGCAATGAGTTGTTAAAATACTTGTTTCCTATGATTAATCAAATGGAAAACTGGTCTTCAGTAAAGTTCCTCGAATCAGCGAGAAGTATTAAACTTATAATGTGTTTTCTTCTGGAAGTCTAGCATTATGGTTCACAAAGCTGTGACACAGGGTTATACAGCAGCTGTTAATTCATTTATTTCTATGTTATGTAATGCTTGCATCTTTCTTTTGCAATGTTACTATTAAATATAACTATTGTATCCTTGCAAACATGAATCTAATTCACAAAATTAAAATTGTGAGTTTTTAGACTGTGAAGAGATACTTGATTTTACAAGAGAAAAATCTTTCCTCGCCTTCATTTGAGATCATACATCTCACCTTAATCAGAAAAGATCCTGTAAATATATCCTGTCATAGGCGAAATAATCTTTCCATTCAGAGCAAATCGCTGATTTCTCGATGTTGACACAGTAATTAGAATAAAGAAAGGCCGAGGATTTAAGAATAGAATAAGCAGAGTTTTCGATATTCTTTTAGCAGTAATATATATACATCAAACCACAAAAATAATACTTAAAACCTTTGCTAAGTGCTGTAGTTTCTGAAAGAAAGCAAGTCAGAAGTGAAAAAAGATCTTGGAAATCTAGTAGCGAATGTGGTTGGAATTCTAACATTGCGATATTATGTCTTGAAAGCATTAAAGCGTGAAAGTCCGCATGCTCGGAAAAGGCGCTCCAGTCGTGGTGTAGTTTCTGTAAAGAAGATACGTCACAAGAGAGAAAGATCCACAGCTGGAATTTCAACATTTCGAACATTGAAGGACGCCTACACGCACGCACACATCTACTCAGATGCATAGAGAATAGTGTGGATAATGTGCTATTTAAATATAATATTCTCCAACCATATATCGGGAACAAACCTTCGAATGTAGCAAATATGGCCATCTGCACAAATACAGTTAATGTGCTTATTAAGTACAGGATGGCCATAAAATAACTTTTCCTCTTTGGAGGCATCTGTTGCTAAAACCAATAAACGGAATGAGACCAAATTTTATATTGAGACTTTTGAAGGCATGGGGAGATGATTTCCGCGAAAAAAAATATTTATTAGCAACAGTGGCCGATAGGGGGAAATTTTGGCGTTCGCGAAGCCGAAAACAAGCGGATAATTACATTAAAGGCAGATAAAATGGAATAATAACATTTCGACGGTGCAAGCGACAGCCGCGTCACTCATTCCTGCTGGATATGCGGCGCATTACAAGGATAATAATAATAATAATAATTAAACAAAAAGAACAACTTGCAAGAGACACAGAAATTAATGTAGTCATTGAACTCACAGGAAATAATGTTTTATTCATCAGAATCAGGGTCTCCTGGACCACATACACGACTTTCAATATGCTGACCTTTCTTGTGTACAACAAATTGCATACCGTGTGCAACATGCTCTACAGCTGAGCGTAAGGAGTCCGATTGCATGTTCATAACAGCCCATTTTATGTTCTTTCAAGACATATAAGTTGGGAACTCCACCAACATACACAACGGATTTCAAATATATTCCCACCGCCGAATAATGACAGCAGCGCCGATTGTGACAGCAGCGCCACCAATTCATCACATGGAGTGATGAATTAGTGGCGCTGCAGTCACGTACGCACAGTAAAATTTGCATAATCCTTTTTACCTGCATTTACTGCAAATATTTTACAGTTTCGGTTCCACCAGCGCCAAAATTTTTCCTATCGGCGACTTTTGGTACTAAATGTTTTTTTCGCGGAATTCATCCCCCAATGCCTTCGAAAGTCTCATTATAAAATGTAGTCTCATTCTGTCTATTAGTTTTAGCTACAGATACCTCCAAAGAGGAAAAGTTAATTTATGGCCACCCTGTAGATCAGCATTCATCGAAAGTCATTTTGTTCTTTACACTGATAACAAGAACTTTCCTTTGAAAAGCTTGGGACTGAATGCTATCAAGAAGGTGAAGAACGTTACTAATGGATTTTCAAATGTGAAATTATTTCTTACAGAAGTTGCATAATTTTTCTTTTCAGAAACTTGTCCATTTCATACTGATAAACCGATAATCATTCTAAAAGTAGACCGAACTAACGGACAACGGACATAGAGGAAAAGACATACAGCTGGGATTCATTGCCCATTCAGAGCACTGATTAGCTTTCTCTGAAGCAATGTTACTTTGCCGCGACACAGATTGAGCCAGGCATTAAGTAATGCTAATGTGTTTTGTGAGAACTCACAAAAATGGCTTAACAATTTTTCAGAGGGGAAGGGTAATCGCAATTATTTTCTTACATTTTTAACGTGAAGACGAAATGGAAATTAATGGGACTGGATCCAGTTGGTATAAAATGCTGAACGTTCATCCTCCTGAAGAATGTCCCGATAGCTGATCTTCACTTCAGACGCTGTAATACGTCTTAAAGTTTTTAGCATCCTTAAGTCTTTTCACACTAGTTTCAATGAAATGAGGAGAATGGCGTGCTACGAATTCTTCTCAGAAGTGATGCAGTGTAGAAACGTTTGCTAAGAACAAGAAATTTTCGATTGGTATAACAGAGTGTATAGGACTAATGACGTGTTGCAATACATCAGGCTACACGCTTTTTCTTTTTCTTGTCGCCTAAATCACATTTTTATTTATTTTCCCCTGAGTTGGTTGTCCAAGTAATGGAATTTTGCAGATGCCAATGTAATTATGTTTGATTGCTTCTTGTGGTCTTCATAAGGTCGAATGATTGTAGCACATGGATTCGTGACTATTAGACCACATGGTGTTTTGTACAATTTTGCAGTTTCTATGCTATTTGTCCTAGAATGATTACCTTTATTATTATTATTATTATTATTATTATTATTTGGCACCTCCAGGGAGTCCTAAAACTCGTCGAGGGAGGCCACCTACTCTACAACTCCCGTCTCCACCACTCAACCTCATCCACAAACTGCCTCATCTACACCAACACCGTCTACTGTCCACCATCACCACTATTATTTTCATAGACAAACACCCATGCCCACAGCCATTTTGTACAATTTTGAAGTTTCTATGCTATTTGTCCTATAATGATTACCTTTATTATTATTATTATTATATGGCACCTCCAGGGAGTCCTAAGACTCGTCGAAGGAGGCCACCTACTCTACAACTCCCGTTTCCACCACTCAACCTCATCCACAAACCGCCTCATCTACATCAACACCATCTACTGTCCACTATCACCACTATTATTTTCACAGACAAACACCCATGCCCATGGCCATTTTGTACAATTTTGCAGTTTCTATGCTATTTGTCCTATAATGATTACCTTTATTATTATTATTATTATATGGCACCTCCAGGGAGTCCTAAGACTCATGGAGAGAGGGCACCTACCCTACAACTCCCTATCTCCACCACTCAACCTCATCCACAAATTGCCTCCTCTACACCAACGCCATCTACTGTCCACCATCACCACTATTATTTTCACAGACAATCACAAACACCCATGCCCATGGCGGGATTCGAACCCGCAGCCTTTTGGCTGGAGAGCGGATACGCTAACCACTCAGCCAACCAGGCCAGCCTTGACATTTGTGTCCTATACACAGTGCTTGGAAAGAAGTCAACATACGCCATAGTATGAGGAACAAATAGCTGTGGCACCCATCTTAATATCATATAGCACCACCTTTCACTTTGATGACTTAAGCAATCCTAAGGAGCATATTTCCCACAGGTGTACCACAGCGATCGATTGGAATTTTGGTCCATTCTTCATGTACGCATGTAATGAAGTCCTGGACTGTTATGGGGCGGACGTCGCTTAAACTTATCCTGCGCTCCACATCATCCTACATATGTTGAATAGGGTTGATATCAGTGATCTGTGGAGATCAGTCAATTATGGTGACATCATGTCTACATACCATGCAGTTACAGCAGCAGCCTTATGACACAGTGAATTGTTTTGCTGAAAGAAAAATAATGGCAGGTTCCATAGAACCGCCAGAAAGTAGGAAGAATTGCACCGTCCAAAACATTCAGATACCTCTCAGAGTTCAATGTTCATGGCACCACAAAGAGCCGTCCGAGTCAAACCAGGCCAAATAGGACCATGCCATCAGTCCGTCACATTTGAATTTCATAGTTGTGGTAATGCACGCTGGTAAAAGACGTTAATCGAGCATCCGCTACACCCACCCCTGTCCATCTGTTTGGTAGAGGGTGCAGAGTGATTCGTTGCTCCATAACAGAGATTCCCAAGCTTCCACGTCTCACTGTTCTCACTTTTTGCACCACTGAAAACGAAGCTACATTTAGGTTCGGATAATGTGAGGTTTGCATATTGTGGTTATATCATGAAAACCCACGTTGTGAACCTCGGTTGAATATTGTTGTGCAAATTCGTGTTTCAGTCGATGCCCGAAACTCCGCATTCAACGTGTCGGTCGACGAATGGCTGTATTTATTTACATAATAGCCTACGTAACACCTTCATAGTCCCACCACATTCGGTGAGTGTGGTGGGTCGTTCACTGCAGGTAGCACTTGTAGTTGACTCCCTGAGCTTCCATTTCAGTATTGTATCAATGATTGTTTACCTGGGATGGTCCTATTTGTCAACAATTTGCCGAAGAGATCCTATCACAACGCCTCTTTCAACCTCGATCAGTTTCCTTCTCCCAGTCATTTCACCTGGATACAGTTGCACTGACTTGGAGCATCATATTCCACCAATTTATGTCAGCTACAAACACGTGACTTGTTACATTGCAGGATGCATCTTGTTCATAGGACGTCCGTTGACTTCTTTCCAAGCAGTATACATTGTGATTTCATTATAGCTCTATGTACAAAGCATTATAAAGAATAATATGTTTGGAGGAACATGTTTAAATTACAGTTCCGAACAGTGTGAAATTTCTTAAATTGACTCCTCCTGATGGCTATATCATCAAAAAAATTCTAATACTTTTATATTATATAAGGTATTTTATTTGTTTAAATAATTTTCCATTTCATAGATTAATATTTAAATGATTAAGATTGGAATAGTTCAATTTGAGTCAGATCCGAAACAACTCAAGTTGTGAGACTGGTGTGTTATCTGTTTATTTGCACGCATTTTCGGCCTGTTTGCCTCTTTTGCGGGGTGAAAAATTCCTAGGTGTAGTCTTGTTACACTAAGTGAGAGACTGGCTACAGATGAAAGTTGTTTACAAGGGTTCCTCGCATGTTACACTGTTAAGGGGGGAAAATGCGAAATCTGCTTATTTGTTATGTACATCTTTAAGGTGTTTTTCGGCGATTATAAATTGTAAAAGTTTCCTTGATAAAGTGTATGTGTATTTAAACTTAATTTAGTTTGGAATATGCAGCGCCATTCTGTAGTGGTGTCAGGCTTTTTCCGTAATAGAGTCGTAGTAAATTTAACCCATCTGTGTTGGTAAAGGAAATTTTATAATATCAGTGCATTGGCGATCAGGGATCTCTATGGATGAGAGGGAAAAAATCATGCTGTCATATGAATAGTAGAGTATCCGCAGTTCTTTAATTGAGATTTAATGGTAAGATAGAGAGATTGATCATTTTATTGTGTAATTGTTTTTGCTAATATACTTTCTGTATATACTGCATATTGTGTGTCACTATGGAAAACAGTGTAGGTAATGAGAACAATTTTTTAAAAAAAGTAAATTTAACCATGGTTATTGCAGGACATAAATGAATTTTGTTACTTCATTGTGAAAGATTTGATTTAATGATGCATTTATGTAAGTCTAGCAATTAACTTGAAATCAAAACGTACTGTGAATGGCTGTTGGAATATGAAATTGCTGTACAAGTTATTTTCTCAGTAAGCTTGGAACAAGCTTGCTGAGTAAATTATTGTTGGTGATAACAGAGTTGCAGCAACCAAAGTAGTGATGAAATATAGAGAATTGTTGGAGTGTAGCATCAGGTTCATTTGTGGTAGGCATATGAAATAAAGCTGTATAAGGCAAAGATAAGTAAGATGTGCAACAAATTCTTGTCTACTGTTATCACTAAATAAATGGAGATCACAAAGGATGATTTGAATAAGTTGACATTGTGAGAAAATAATGTTTCCTAGTTCATTGTGGGAAAAATGTGCACACTTAGGTACTTTGGGCCAAAAAGCTTGCAAGCCATGTATTATATTCATGCAATTGTAACTGCTAAAATTGACACTGCCAAAGATTTGTGAGTGATAGTGGATAGGGAGCTGCAGTTTAAAGAACAAATTGAAAATGAAACAAAATAGCACCAGTTATTATTTGAAAGTTGAAGATGATGCTGGCAAGTAATAATGAAGTTATTATCTCTATATAAAGCTGATAATTCAGCATCAGGATTGCTGTTTTCAGATTTAATCACCCGTGTTTCTTGGGGATGCAGTGATAGTGGATTTATTCACATGACCGAAGTTGTCAGGCATGCAGGGAAAAATTTCCCTTAATCCATTCAGGTGGGAGAGATTTTTTTAATATATGACATTAATATTGATAATATATATGGTTTCACCCATTCACAATGGGGATTGTGAATGGGTGAAAATGATTTGACTTGGGCGTAAGTGCACTCTCAGCAAATCCATTTAAAGAGTTGTATGATGGGTATTGTGTGAATAATGGTTGTTGTTGTTGTTGGATTCTATTGAGATGCCTGGCTTATTAATGCATGCGATGGAAATCAAGAATTAAAAGGAGAATATGAATACAAGTTATTTTCTGGTTGTGATAGCCTTCACTGAATAGGAAACAAATGATGAGATAACAGATTTAAAGGATAACCCAAAAACTTTAAAATGTGTCAATAGAAAGTAGGCTTATGAGGTAAAATTTTATAGAAAACATAAATAAGAAAGAAAAGAATTAACTAACACATAAACACACATACAAAAAAACCCAACAGAATTTCATGGGAAAAACAAAAACATATTTATTATTTAAAATTATGGAAACAACTACCATGTTATAGCAAAACTTCACTTTAATATAAACCAAAATAATTACTTGATGTTTCTACCTTTTATATGAAGGTCATCATCTGGCATATACACATGTATGCAAAAAAAAAAAAAAAAATCTACATTACAATCTATATGGAATGCTAAAGACACAGTAATTTGATCAACCATTAACATAACTGGCCTGATCTTTAGTTACAAATCATTAAGAGATATATTAAGCTAGAGAGCAACATGCTCTCACATAATTACTCACATACGAAATAGTATAGATGATGGCCAACATGAGCTGAAATTATTGCTTAGAGTCCTAAAGTAAGGATTTTGTTGGAAAACTTGAACTTAAGTTGGCTGAACGTGTGCCATCCAAATTCTTAGGATTTTTATGCTACCATTATTGTTAAGATTAGGATGGTTGATCAAAATTTCACAGGCTTCTTTAAATTTGCATTCATACCATGTTTTGTATGGTTTAAGGAACAGGTATTTTTCCAATTAATTTGATGTATGGTGTTAAGATTGCGATCTTGCTTTACTGAAATTGTTAAATTTAATGTGTTGTTTGTGTTCTTTTTTACAGGTAGGAATTGTGCATCTGGTTTCACCAATATTAGGTAAGTTATAGGTGCAATGGATACGGTATACCCCAGGGTGGGCTAAGATCCTTAGAGGAGTTGAATATATATTTTTTAATTTTGTGGATTTTGGTGAAGTGGATGAAATAATGAGATCAAATTGCACTTCTTATCCATGTTATTCAACAGGTGTTACAGAATCGTATCCAGATTTAGCTGGACGTCTATAGACGTCATCATGGCTGGTTGGGAGATTAAACGTAGCATTAAGATTGTAATAGTGTAGAATTCTAATCGAATAACTGATGTAAATAAGTCTGATATGAAAATTAGGAAAATAAAAAAAAAAGACAGACCATGAAAATAGGTAAGATCAGTGAACAAAAAAAAAATTCAGCTGTTTAGGCATTGAGTTTAGTGATCATGACAAATATTGAAATAGACAACAGAATTAGCAAAACTGGTACAATAGATAGTCATCTGAATAAATCAAAATTGGTTTGAACACTGCTATTTTAGCTATTTAAGTCAAAACACTAAACTAGCAATATACAACACAGCTTTCAAACCAGTATTAACTGGTTCTGAGAACTTTAGAAACCAAACATTTGTTCAAAGATTGGAGATCAAATATGAGAGTCCTGAGAGAAGTGAACGGTTGGCATCAATGGCAGTATCATATTAAAAATATTAGGAAAGAACTTGATGTTGTTAGCATATTAGAAATGTGCTAGCAGAACTAATCATGATGGAAGATGAAAAGTTAGCAAAACAAGGTTGTTGCCAGAATGTCAAGAAAAATATCCAGAGGAAGACCAATCCCTGGGTGGTTTGATTCATGAAGAAGTGCATTAGAAGACTGAAATTGAAGATCTGACAACAGGCTAATTTGGAGGAAATTTGCTGATAAGAAGTTAGTACTGATGTAAACTTTCATGTAACACTATTCATAATATCCTGACCCCCCCCCCCCCCTACAAACACATACACACTCAAGGTTGCATAGTAATGTTATATATACATATGTAAACTTTTTATATTAAATCAAGGATAGTAACTATCACTTTATACAAAGACCAAAATGCATTTTCTTTTTCCTGTTGCACGTGATATACCTTCATTGTGTGGGTGCTATTGATTTTAATTGCATCCCATGAAAATAATATCACAGTAATTTTGTTTTTTATATATTATTATTATTACATCACACCTCCAGGGAGTCCAAAGACTCATTGAGGGAGGGCATCTACTCTACAACTCTTCGTCTCACTACTCCACCAACTTTCATCTATATATATATATATATATATATATATATATATATATATATATGTTATGGTTAAAGTGAGAAATCCAGTTGTTATTAATAATTAATCGCTTTAACTGGCTAAAGTGAATAATTCCTAGAGGAGTCTGGTAAATGTAAAAAAAACATGTTTATAGGTTTTATATCTAGATTTTTCATTCTCAATAGATCTGCGCAGTTAGCTTAGTGGCTGTGCACTTCGCAACCATATGACTGGGGAAGGTGTGTCCCAGGTTCGATCCCCGTCGAAGACTTGAGGAATTTAAGGATCTTCCTCAGCCATAGTCAAGTTAGCCGGTCTTGGGCACAGGCAGTAGGGTTTTTTCCACCAGTTTATCTGGCATTTTTCATCCCACAAGTAGGCAAACCGGCCCAGTGAACACACATGGATCTACAGCCATAAATATTTAAACCCCCCACGAGGGGGACTCAACTCGCCCTAATAGGGACAGGGGAGAAAAAGGGAGGAAACTCCATACGAATAAATAAATAATTCTCAATAGAAATTATAACAACTTAGATTAGATTAGTTTATAATGAAAAAAGTAAGGGAAGTATTTCTTTTGCACTCAATGAAATCAGAAATCATTATAAACTAACCTAACCTTTATCGGTTGGAAATCATTATAAACTAACCTAACGTAACCTTTATTGATTAGGTTAGTTTAGGTTAGGTTAATTTATAATGAAAAAAGTAAGGAAAATACTTCTTTTGCACTTAATGAAATCAGAAATCATTGTAAACTAACCTAACCCCTAAACTAACCTGGATGTCGCATGTCGAACCAGAGTGTAGTCGTAGTTTCATGAGTAGATTAATGGGGATAAAAGATAAACGTTGTGGGCTGAGCTTAATAATTGCAGGCATATAAATGGGGATAACAAATAAGTTGTTTTGGGCAGATGAATGGGGATAATAGATAAATCAGAGAGGAACTGATCAGTGTTTTTCTCCATTGATGAGGAAGTACAGCAACGACGTTTATCTATTATCCCCATTCATCTACCCACAACAACTTTTATTTGTTATTCCCATTTTTCTGCCTGCAATCGTTAAGCTCAGCCCATGACAACGTTTATCTTTTATCCCCATTAATCTGCCCACAACAAACTATGCCTACCCTGTTCGACATGCGACATCCAGGTTAGTTTAAGTTAGGTTAGTTTATAATGATTTCTGATTTCATTGAGTGCAAAAGAAGTACTTTCCTTACTTTTTTCATTATAAATTAACCTAAACTAACCTAACCAATAAAGGTTAGGTTAGTTTATAATGATTTCCAACCGATAAAGATTAGGTTGGATTAGTTTATGGTGATTTCTGATTTCGTTGAGTACAAAAGAAGTGCTTTCCTTACTTTTTTCATTATAAACTAACCTAACCTAAGCCTAAGCTGTTATAATTTCTATTGAGAATGAAAACCTATATATAAAACAACCTATAAACATGTTTTTATTACATGTACCAGACTCCGCTAGGAATTATTCACTTTAACCAGTTAAAGTGATTAATTCTCGTAAATTATTCCCTTTAACCGGTTATTATTAATTTTCTAACTGATAAAGGTTAGGTTAGATTAGTTAGTGATTTCTGATTTCATTGAGTACAAAAGAAGTACTTTCCTTACTTTTTTCATTATAACCTAACCTAACCTAAGCTGTTGTAATTTCTAATGAGAATGAAAACCTATATATAAAACCTATAAACATGTTTTTATTACATGTACGAGACTCCTCTAGGAATTATTCACTTTAACCGCTTAAAGTGATTAATTCTCGTAAATTATTCACTTTAACCGGTTAAAGTGATTAATTCTCGTAAATTATTCACTTTAACCGGTTATTATTAATAATCGGATTTATCACTTGAACCGTAACATATATACATATATATATTATATAAAAATATTATGTAATGATCATTTTGTCTGTGATACAGTTTTTTCCATGTACATGAACATAGAAAGATAATTTTTTTTGTAATTTTCTTGATTTGGTTTTTAATTATTGGCAATTCATTTAATTTATGAGAAATCAGGCATTTGTTTATTAAATTGTAGGTTATAATTCAGAAAAATGGCATCTGATTTTAACAAAGCAACAGCATTAGCATCCTTAACTGCAACGTATACTGATTCTGAAAATGAACAAGATTCTGATATAGATACAGATATAGGTGTACAGGAAAGAAATTCTAGCCGAGAACCTACACCTTATTCTTATGGTAAGTATAGCATTAGGTATCTATTTAAATTAAAGTTAAAATTTATTTAATTCATTAATGTTAAAATTTCATTAATTAAAATTTATAATTACTTAGGTAGCAAATGTTATATAAAAAAAGAAACACCCCCCCCCCACACACACTATATATATATATATATATATATATATATATATATATATATATTCATTTTGTATTATTCTTATGATTCAACATCCTTTTTTGTACAATTTTCATATTTGTAGGCTTGCTTGATAATGTAAACATATAAAGTTCTGATATCAGTAATTCTGATATGAATTATTAATTGAGAAGAAACTTACACACTCAGTAATTGAAATAAAACCAGTGTCTCCTAGAATAATCAGCAAAAGAAAGAAGCCAAATAATTAAAATAATCCAATAATCCAATAAAATAATCCAAATATATGCACCAGACAGTAACCATCCAGAGGAAGAAATAGAAAATTTCCATGAGTAACTACAGCAGGAAATAGATAGATCAAAAAGTAGAAAACTCGTGATAGTGATGGAAGATTTTAATGCTCAAATAGGATAGTCCACAGTAGACAAAAAAGATGTGATAGGACAGTTTGGATGCGGAGAGCTAAACGACAGAGGAGAACAATTACTCCACTTCTGTAAAGCAAATGATCTAATGATTGCAAATACATTGTTTTATCAGCACCCTAATAATAAATATGCATGGACATCCCCAGATGGTAATATAAAGAACTGCATAGATTGTATCATTATAAAAACAATGGAAAAGATCAGTGAATAATGTTTGAACATTAAGAAGTTTCAATTTTGATACTGACCATGAAATATTACCCTGCCAAATTGAAAATAAAATTTAACAGGAAAAATAATATCAGTAAAGAAGAAAGATTCAATCTATCAAAACTAAGAGACATTTCAATCAGAAGTCAATTTTTAGAATAGATGCGCTTGAGATTAAAACCCTCTATCTTTCAGAACAGTGCGAAATACTGGGAAGAAGGAAAAGAAACAGTGTTATCAATGGTAGCATACTAGTATATCTTTTGTCCTAGAATCCAAAATAAACAATCAGTGGATTACAAGAAATCCTAACCATAATAAGAAGAAAAAAGAGAGGCCAAGATAGTTGTAAACCAACAAAACAATGAGGAGAATGGAAAGTATGTCCACTATCCCCATGCCTATTCAACATATATCTAGAAGAAGTTGTAAAGAATGCAATAGATAATGAGCCAGGAATCAATATCAGTGGTTTAAATATAAATAATATAAAATATGCAGATGACCTTGTATTGCAAGAACCCCAAATGAACTACAGAGATTGATAAACAAACTAAACAAAACCTGTAAAATATATGACATGGTAATAAATATACAAAAGACAAAAGTGATGAAAACAGGGAGGAACAAAATTAACATCTCAGTCACCCTAAATGGAGAACAAATAGAACAAGTAGATAACTTCATATATCTTGGATCAAAACTAACAGAAACAATAGATGCACTCGAAATAATCAAACACAGAATAGCAGTAGGATGGACCACCATGGGAAAATTACAGAAAATCTGGAAAACAAACAAGATATCTGAACAAGCCAAAATTAAACTATATGAGTCAATAATTACACCAACAGTTATCTATGGAGCAGAAGCATGGACAATTAAAGAAAGAAAGGAGAAAAAGTTGGTATTTGAAATGAAATGCTTAAGAAAAATAAATAAAACAAGTTGGATAGAAAAGAAAACAAATAGCACAGTTGGACAAGAATTATTGTACGAGAAGACAATATTAGAAAAAAATAGGAAACGGCTGAGATTTTTGGCCATGTTGCATGCATGGATAGACTACCTAACATCCTAATAAATACTTTTACAACTGAAAAAAGAAGACCCAAAGAGACCAAAAATCACCTGACTGAAATCAATAAAGAACATTTCAGGATGTAGAACTTATAATAAACTTTTTCAAAAAGCAGGGAATAGAGAAGACTTGAATATCCTGCTCAATGGAAGACTCAACCCATCTTAGATGGAAGAGAAGAAGATCAGTAAATAAAAAAAACAGCAACCCTGCATCTACCAAATTTGATCGTGAACTAAGAGTACATCGAACAAACATTCTTTTCCCAGTCACATGGAGTCTACTTCAGGGTGATATTTTTTACTATTCTGAACAGAGATCTTGGAGTGGAATGAATGCAAGCTGTTGCTTTCATAAGGGTGCTGCTAGGATCTTTATATACAACTAATATTTCCAAAATGAAGAGATTTGTATATCTATAAATGAGTGAGAGTAAGGAGATCTTGCCTTAGCAATCTGTTTGCATTTTATTATGGAACAAAGTAATTAAATGTATCAGAATGATACTATAAGGACAAGGACTTCTGCATATTCAAATTGATGGAGGAATGCTTTGGTTTGATTAAAATTATATCTGAAGCAGTTAAGGGTTTATGAGACCAGTTTATTAAGTGTGTATTTTCCAACCAGTTTGCCTGTATTGTAGGATGAAAAACTTTACATCCTACAATATTGTAGCATGAAAAGTTTTCATGCTACAATACAGCTATTAGTTTCTGAGTGGGAAAATCCTTCCTCTTTCATATGGCACTGGTTAACTCGTCAGTTGAAACTATTATGAAGATTCCTTGTGTACTTGATAGGATTCAAACCCAAGTCTGAAACTTGAAGAAAAAATTGCATTTTCAATTAAACAAGGATGCAGAATAGGCTTTTTTTTTCCCTTTTTTTAGATTTGTATATCTATAAATGAGTGAGAGTAAGGAGATCTTGCCTTAGCAATCTGTTTGCATTTTATTATGGAACAAAGTAATTAAATGTATCAAGATATTATTTGTATTTTGCAGAGGCTTTTGACACAGAATGATACTATAAGGACAAGGACTTCTACATATTCAAATGGATGGAGGAATGCTTTGGTTGGATTATATATATTTTGATTAGAATTATATCTGAAGCAATTAAGGGTTTATGAGACCAGTTTATTAATTGTATATTTTCCAACCAGTTTGCCTGTATTGTAGGATGAAAAACTTAGTTTTCATGCTGCAATACAGCCATTAGTTTCTGAGTGGGTAAATCATTCCTCTTTCATATGGCACTGGTTCACTCATCAGTTGAAACTATTATGAAGATTCCTTGTGTACTTGATGGGATTCAAACCCAAGTCTGAAACTTGAAGGAAAAATTGCATTTTCAATTAAACAAGGATACAGATAAGCTTTTTTTCCTTTTTTTTTTTTTTTTTTGTTTGGATAAGAGTTGCTGATAGGAATTAGGAAGTAATATGTTTATGGGCAAACTTCATAGCAAAGTCAAAGAAAATGAGGATACATATGTGTAAGCACAAGATGACACACTGCTGATAAATTTCTTATTCGAAAATTTACAACAGAAGGCACTAAACTCGCTAGCTTCCTATACAATTTATCTCCAACTTGTGGAAAAGTTTTATTTCCAGGTGACAAAGTATTAAACTTTACAAGAAATTATATTCTTGTATTCAGCCTTTACTTACAAAGTATATTAAATTATATGAAAAATAAATAAAATTTGCTAATGCCTAGGTGAAAACATTTAGCCTTAACTAAGTTTTAAAGACCAGTGGGCAGCTAGCTCTCAACCAATCATAGAATAGCTGGCCTAAGATTATTAGTGACTAGAGTACAGCAGATAGCTGTCCATAGTCCCTAACACACTGTATATACTCCCTATCAGATTATTATTATTGTCTGAAATACTAAGAGTCCTATGGTTGATTTTTCTTGAGTTTATGGGATGAAACACCCCAGTTTCTTTGGGAGGGGGGACCCTGCTTGTCTGTGCCAGAGATAGACTAACTCAGCAACTGGTCAACAAAGGCTTAGAAAAAAGTTACTCTAGTTAGTGACTAGAATCACACTTTAGAACAGCTTAGACATCCTAGTACTATTGATGCAAATGATATTCCCACAGGGTTACACAGGCCTAACTATTGAATTATTTGACAAAAAATTATGGTCTTGTGTAATTCTTTACTTTAGTGTAAACAAGGCTTGTGCATGAAGTATTTTCATGACTAGGCACAAATAACCTAGAGGCTGTTATAGGATATTGAGGCAATTGATGCCAAGTCAACAGCCTCAGATTTTAAAGTTTTATGTACTTAGTCCTTTTTCCATCAGCAAAGAGAAATTAAATTTTACATTTAATACACATAATCTTAATCTTGAAAGTTTATTTTTCACTTGGTTAGACCATAATAAATTTAGTTTAATCCTTTATCCAAGTGTGAGCAAACAAAGTTTGCACCTGAAAGTATCTTCAGGACTGGGGTAAGGTAGTACAACACCGGGAAACTCATTGCAAAGGTGGAGCAAGCTAACATCACTCCTATCACAGTATCTCCCATGATGCAAAACACATCTCCTTGTGGATATGTATAATGTTATGCATTAAGCCACTACCCAGACTAGTTTCGACCTTTATTGAGGTCTCTTCAGTAGGAGCCAGGCCCAGACATGGAGATACCAGGCAGAAGCAATAGCAAGGTCATCTCTACCTATAGGAGTTGCCAAAAGGTGTGCCACCTTTTTATTAAATTACTCTGGATTTAGAGAAAGATGTTGAAAGTTTATTTTTCACTTGGTTAGACTATAATAAATTTAGTTTAATCCTTTATCCAAGTATGAGCAAACAAAGTTTGCACCTGAAAGTATTTTCAGGACTGGGGTAAGGTAGTACAACACCGGGCAACTCGTTACAAAGGTGGAGCTAACATCACTCCTATCACAGTATCTCCCATAAAGTATCTTCAGGAGTGGGGTCCTGAAGATACTTTCAGGTGTAAACTTTGTTTGCTCACACTTGGATAAAGGATTAAACTAAATTTATTATAGTCTAATCAAGTGAAAAATAAACTTTCAACATCTTTCTCTAAATGCAGAGTAATTTAATAAAAACGTGGCACACCTTTTGGCAACTATAGGGAGATGACCTTGCTATTGCTTCTGCCTGGTATCTCCACTTGGGCCTGGCTCCCACTGAAGAGACCTCAATAAAGGTCGAAACTAGTCTGGATTGTAGTCCTCCCCTTAATGCATAACATTATACATATCTGCAAGGAGATGTGTTTTACATTATGGGAGATACTGTGATAGGAGTGATGTTAGCTTTGTCCACCTTTACAACGAGTTTCCCGGTGTTGTACTACCTCACCCCAGTCCTGAAGATACTTTCAGGCGCAAACTTTGTTTGCTCACACTTGGATAAAGGATTAAACTAAATTTATTATAATCTTAATCAATAATGAATATGTTGAATACCAAAGGGCACAAAACTGAAACCTGCAGAACTCTGCTGTTAATCACCCAACACTAAATCGTCATTACTAAAACTGACACCTCTTAATCAGAAAGAAAACTCATAAAAGGAACACTCTTGAAGGTTGTAGAAATTTAAATAAATTATAGCCATTGCCACTATTTCCCTTGTGGCCTCTTTATAAAAAGTTTAATTTACTTATCAAGATCATTGTTGGGAATACACACTGGTTGTAGATCTTTCTTTTTAATGCAATTTGATAAACTGTCTTTAAATATATCTCTATCATGGTTAAAAACTTTCCATCCTGTTGTTATCCTGGATGAACGCTACCAAGTTTATGGTCATTTGTATTGATTTGTGCTAGATATTTATAGGAACTCACTATGCCAATCTGTCTTTAATTTATTTTGACTTGTATTCATTCTGGAGTATTTTCACTATACATTATTTTTTATTTGTTCATATTTATTTGCATCATTTGCTTCATTTAATTCAATAATCACATGTTCTAATCCTTTTGGTGATGTGTGATATCATCATGAATCATAGATTGCTCAAGTATTCTTTCTACATCAATATTTAATCCTTATAATTTTGTGAGATAGTCTCCTTGTCTGACTCCTTTTTTTATTTCTATTTCTCAATTTAAATTTATTATTGCTGAACCTCTTTCATATATGACTAAATATATATATATTATGTCTTCCTATATGTTTTAAAGCTTCCAAACCTATGTAACCATTTTACGTAGGTTTGGAGTCAAAGGCTTTTTCAAAATCTATGAAAGCCAAAGAGTTTGATATATTAATTCTTATGTTTTTTCATTACTTGATTTTAAGGCTTGTAAATGAAAAGATGTTCTGAAATTTATCTTTTCTTTTGGTTGATGGAAATTTAATATATTATTTATTCATGCACCAAAAACCTTACTTATGCATTATAAAACATTATCAAACATTATATACATTATCAAAAAGCCTATTAATGACTGGGATAAGGGTTATAGGTTTAGTAAAATATTCAGATTATTTTACTTATGTCTTAATAAACTATTGAAGTTCTTTTTCAACATGTGTAACCAACATAGGTCTGAATAAACTTATCAGCATTCTTTCCATTACATTCCATCTCTTGAGTCATGATTATTTGTGTTCTGTGTTTCATCTCCCCAGTCAGTACCACCAATATTAAATTCCCCCCAGATTGCTCATAATGCTATCACTGTGATATACTGTGATATACTTCCACTCTTAATTTTACAGCCCATGTTTTTCAAGCACCACACTGTTCAAATTTCCTGTAACATATAGAGTTAATCCTAGTTCTTAGCCTCCATCCTTCCCCAGTTTAAATTGAGGTATTATTTTTAGTATTTTCTATTCTTGTTTTAATCTTTTTTTCCCCTGTAATCTGCTTTCATGATATTTCATAGGTTTTTTTCTCTTGTTATCTCTTTTTTATAATGGACAACTTTATTAAAAGGGGTGCTTAACGGTCAAAGCTGTATAACTGAGAGGAGACCTCCATGTAGCCTTTAAAGGAATGCAGAGAACCGACCAGGGCTTCTGACCTAATGTCCAATCCTCTTTCTCATAGTGCACCCTGTTGGGTATCTACCTGGATACTGAATGAACGATGATGGGCTGGCAATTTGGGATTTAGCCGACCAAATTGTAATTCTTATTGGCTTAAACCAAATTATAAAATGATGGTACAACATGACAAATTTCGTGCTTGCTGTGGTGTCGCCCGGTTAAACAAGGCCCCCGTTGTTTTTACCGCGAAAAGTCAGCTACTGGAACAAATCTGAAAACACACCCCAACTCAATATCATCAGAGTTAAAGATCGGTACCATCAACATAAGAAGCCTGAACGGCAAAGAAATGGAGCTAGCTGAGGAATTAGATAAGTACCACATTGACATAATAGGGGTGACTGAAACAAAAAGACAAAAACTGGTGAGATCTTTCTGAGCAATAAATACAAAATTCCTTGCAAATTCAGGCAATGACAATCAAGGGAAAAGAAGGAGTAGCTATTGTATTCAACACTAAATATGAGGCTAATCTTCTTGAACGGCAGTCAGTCTCAAGTAGAGTGATGTGTGCAAATATCAGAATAGGGAACTGGACAATGAGACTTATTTGTGCCTATGGTCCCACAGAAGGTTCTGTTCTACTAAGGTAGAAGTGGAGGAATTTTTTGAGGCTTTAGAGAAAGCATCTGACACAATGAAAAAGGAAAAGTTGGTCCTTGTTGGGGATCTAAATAGCAGAGTAGGAAATGATTGTCAGACATACAAAAATATATTGGGAAAATTTGGAGAAAAGAGCAAAGCTAATAATAATGGCAAATATT
Source organism: Typopeltis vanoorti (assembly GCF_054136105.1). Lineage (NCBI taxonomy): Eukaryota > Metazoa > Arthropoda > Arachnida > Uropygi > Thelyphonidae > Typopeltis > Typopeltis vanoorti. The sequence continues at coordinate 126,790,852 of NC_143560.1, forward strand.
TGTTGGATTTCTGCTCAGGACATGAACTGGTTATTACTAACACCATGTACCAACATAAAAATGTGCACAAATTCACATGGAGAGAAGAGGCAAGAAATAAGAAAAGTCTCATTGACTATGTTATTGTTGATACGGATGTTATCTCCCTTGTGCAGGACACCAGAGTGTACAGAGGATTTGAAATTGGAAATGATCACTATTTAGTCTTGAGTAGGATAAAATTGAATTTTCATATTGAAAAGAATAACATGTAAGAAAGTTTTAAAGTGAATAAACATTGAGCAGCTGTCAGATGTGAACTGTAGACAAATACACAAAGATTATTGAAGGAAAAATGAAAGAGTTTGAGAACGGGAACCAAACTTTAGAGATTCAGTGGCAAGCCTTGAAGAAAACCTTGATTGATTCACCCAGAGAGCCATGTGGTGAGGTTGTCTGCAGGATAGAAAAATCAGAACTCCATGGTGGACACAGGATGTTAAAGAGGCAGTGAAGGAAAAGAAGAAAGCATATCAAAAGTTCCTTGCAAATAAGTCAGCTTGTGCTCTTAGAGAATACAGAGACAAACGTAAGAAAGCTAAACACTGTGTAAAACTGGCTAAACAAAAGTCATGGGAGGACTTTGACAAGAACATTGAAAATAAATATCAAGAAGGTGACAAAATATTCTAGACGTTGAAGAAGCTGAGAAATGGAGGAAAGAATGCTGTTAAAGGAATTAGAGATGATAAAGGTGACATGAAAACAGGAGAAAAAGCCAAATAGAGGCTGTCAGGATCAGATATTCACTTTACGACAAATAGTGGAGAAATCATGGGAATATAACAAAGATCTCTATTTTAGTTTTGTAGATCTGGAAAAGGCATATGATAAGGTGCCAAGAGAGAAGCTATTCAATACGCTACAGTTATATGGTGTCAATGGGGCATTATATCAAGCAATACTTAGTCTTTATTTGAGTGTAAGTCAGCAGTCAGAATTGATGGAAGTACAGCCATAGTCCGACTTATGTAAATCCGGAGTTATGCGGTTTCTTATATGTACGTATTCCCATCCCGCTTCATGCCTCACCACTAGTCATATCTTTGGGGCGCTGGCCGCATTCATCAGTGTCACACATGCTGTGAACATGCACTGACGTGTTTCGCATGGTCTCCATTCATACATACGATTTTTATAGTCTACAAACCTTGCGATTGTTTAATGTTATGTTCTTGATAAAAAATTTTATCACATAAGAAAGAGTAATGTCATCCAAAAGAAGCTAGTCTGATTCTTCTACAACTAGCAAGAAAAGAAACATTGACTTTGGAAACAATACTCAACATATTAAGGATTTTGTAATCATATCTAAAATATGATTATACACTGTATATGGCATATTATACAGAGCAATATAAAGTCTATATTTAAGACTTTATATTGCTTACAATTTCACCAAGCAAAATTGAAGAATACAGATCATTTGATGAAAAATCAGGTGCAAGACAAGGGTGTATACTCTTATTTCGTAATGTGATTCATATCATCTATATGGATCACATTATGAAAGTGGCATTAAATCCAGTATCAAAATTGAAGATATTCAACTTAACTCTCTACTTTATGAAGATATTATACTCCTAATAAATCCAGAACAAGTCTTCAGGATTCTTAACTAAACCAAAAAGCCATTACTTCAAATAAAAAGAAACTTTGAAAATAAGCTAGAACGTAGACGATGTCAATTATGTTCTCAATGGAGAACCTATGAAACAAGTTATATGAGCTATTTTGACACAATTTTCTGTGAAGATGACAAATTAGATGTGGAAACAGGTAATAGAATAAATAAGCAAAAGTGGTATTGTGAACAGCCAAATGAATAAATTTATATGGAATGAAAAAGAAATTAGCCAAAATACTTAACTAGCAGTGTACAAACCAGTTTTAGCTTTTTTAGGTGTTTAGAGCAGGGTTTACAGACCAGGTAAAAATGAATTTAAAAAAAAATATGAAGATTTATAACAATAGAGAAAAAAAATCCTTAGCTCACCGATATACTGTAGGTTCTAACCTTTTATGGAGTGGGAGTCACAAAAAAAAAAAAAAAAAAAAAAAAAACTGGATTATAAATGAATCGGACTCATTAAAGTTTAATTCCTTCACAATTGAAGACATGGTATTGGTTGCTGTGAGTAGCAATACACTTCCAAAAGGATCCTTGCTAAGTTGGCACACATAGCAGACTATTCAGATAGGATTATTGCCTTATCGTTATAATTAGTTTATAAGAAGCCGAGTTACTTTTATGATAAGCATAAGGGTGATATAAATACAAATGTAACACCAGATTATGGAAGCAATATACAACTGAATAAGAATGAATATCATGATGAATAATAATTTTATATTGAATGATTCATTTTTGATCAGGTGAACAGATTCACTTAGTACTTTTGTATGATTCATTAAATTTGACCATAGCAGTCATACTGATCCATTATGATTTCATAACCTTGATGCCTAGTAATTCAAAACAGTGAAATCTTGCAGGGGGCGGGGAAGACATGAAAATAGTCCTTCAGTTTTTAAGATTATTCATTATCAAGGCAACTCATGGGATGTGAGGCTTTTTATGCCCATTGCTTTTAGAAACTTGAATTTCCCTATGCATGTTTGCCTGCTTGTGGAAAAATCAATATTTTATTCATATAATTCATGAACATTTTAACTTTGAAGTATTTATTAATAACTGATTTATTCATTTATTAATAACTCAGTCATTAATAACTTTGAGTTTCTCTTGATAAACATAATTATATTACTTAACCATATCTACACAGATATTACTCAGATCTAAAATTTTTGATTAGACAGTACAGGGAAATGGGAGTTGATTAAATAAGAGCTGAAAATATAAATTATTTTAACTGTTAAGGAAAGTAATAAATTTCTTGCTTTTTGAAATATAATTTATACAGAATTTTGTGAAAAAGAAAATGTGACAAACCTGTATTATACTTTTATTATTATTATTATTTTCTTTCTGTTTTCAGAAGATAGGTTTTCTAGTAAGGAAGGAAAAATTTCTAAACTTGTATCATATACAGATGCAGAAGGTTGGGAAGATGAACGGAGAGCAGAATCGGATGATAGTATCGATTCTGATTTAAATCCTATCGATGAAAGAGTAAGCAAAATTCTAGAAATCATATGGTGTAAGCCAGATGTGCACAAAATTTTTTATTTCGCAAAACAGAAAAAAATAATCACATTTATTAATTTGATAAAATGTAAAGTTTAAATTTCAGTTAAAAAAAATAATCTAAATTAATCAAGTGAATTACACTAAATGTGAATATATTTACTTTTTTCTCAAGTCATTAGCAGCTTATAAATAAAACATTAATTCTTGTTGAAGTCCTAAACAGCAGAGTAGGAAATATATCAGAGATATTCAAACATGTTTGAATAAATTTGGAGAAAAAGGCAGAGATAATAATCACGACAAGCACTTAATTTTTCTGCTTAGCAGGTGAACTATGTCATTTCTGATTTCATGTTTCGGCATTAAAATTTGTGTAAAGTCCCATGAATGAAATGTGTTAGAACACATTTCATTCATGGGACTTGTTAATTGCTTCAGTTTGCACCAGCTTGGTGTTGAACAAGGAGTCAACGTTCCCACTTTCCAACAAGCTGTGGGTTGAAATGGATGTGGATGTTTGTACAATTTGTTTAGGTGGGAGAGGAATATCACTAACTAGTGCAAGACTACTCCTTTGCGTATTTGGAGGCCTGAATTGGCTTAAAAAATGTTCTGTGTTTGGTCTCTAGAGTAGGATTTTTTCAGATTATGTTGAAAAAAAATGAAATATATGCCATATATTATATCATCAAATTCCTGATATGTGACCTCAGCGAGGGATGCATAGGATATTACAATAGTAGAACATGAAAAAATGAGTTCCTCACTAACTTCCTGTTAGCAATTTTCCTCCAAATTAATCTTATGTATCAAGATTCCAATATTATCAGATATTATATTTCTGTCTTCTGAGGCACATCTTACTGTATCAATCCACCAAGGCCTTGGTCTTCCTTTGGGTGTTTTTTCGGCCACCCATAAAAAAAAAAAAAAAAAAAAAAAACTTGTTTTGCCAATCTTTTTTGCTGTACCATAAAATCCAAACTGATGTTACAGCATGACAGAATATTGTACACATGCCATATATCTTGATGTACAAGGTCGATGTTTGTAGTTAAAAAAACAGTTGCTACAACAAGGGGTCATCTTGTACACGGAGTATGAAATCTAATTCTGAATCTTGGAATTCATCGGTTAAAGAATCAAGCGATCATCTAGTTCCTGCAGTAATATTCTGTGTAGAAATGTTATGCTAGATGTATATAATATATGCCAATAAGTTTTTTCTTATGTTAATTAGCATGTTATTAGTATATTAATATATTTTATATATAAACATTTGTATTTAATAAATATATTGAGTAGGGTAAGCAAGTAATTTATATATTTTAAATCCTAATGAAACCTTACTAGCATGATCATGTGAATTACAATATTCGAAACCAAAGAGATTGATATAGGCGTAAGAAACAATTTTACTGATCCATTCATAGGAGAAGACATCATTCATAATAAATTAGAGTAAAGAAAATACTTGCTCTAATTTGATTTTTATGTCTGTATTATATTAAAGTAAAAATAATGTGAAAGAAGGTTAGTTCATACACTAGCACGTTAGGTGTAATATACATAATAATAATTAATCCATCATGGTACTAATGTTTACAACCTTTTGTTGCCTTCATTGGTGGAAGTCGCATAAAAAAGAAGTATAGAGACTCACTTACCATTGTAACGGTAAAATTTGTGGTTATCTTATATAGTGAGTATAGCATAAATAAACATTTAAAAAAAAATATTGAGGATCAACTAATAAGGCTAGTTGCTTTATATGCTAGCACATTAGGTGTGATATACATAATAATTAATCCATCATGATACTAATGTTTACAACCTTTCATTGCCTTCATTGGTGGAAGTCGCATAAAAAGAGGTATAGAGACTCACTTAAAATAGGAAGTGAGCATCATATGTTATTTGTTCCATTGAAAAGAAAACCATATGCTAAAGTTTTTGAAACTTTAGCATATGGTTTTTAGTACATTCAAGCTTGTTGGCTGCACCATTTGTAATAATTATATAGGCTATACAATCTATTTGATAGATTGGAGGTCTGGGCTAAGGAGAATGGATGTCAATTTAATGTGGCAAAATATAAGGTTATGCATTTTGGGGTGAAAAGATTGGCGGCAGTTTACTGCATTGGTGGAACTGTGCTTCGATAAATTGATGAGGCACAAGATTTAGGAGTGTTGGTGGATAAGGAATTGAAATTTAGGGGACACATTGCAAAAGTGGCCAAATCAGCTCATCAAATCACTTGGTTGCTGAAGAATACGTTGACAAGCAGGTTATTGTTCCTCTGTATCGAGCCTTGATAAGACCCCATCTCGACTACTGTGCCCAGATTTGGTCACCTAGGTTTCTTCTTGATGGGGAGGAGGTGGAGAGGATCAAGAGGCGAGTGACCAAGATGATAGCAGGTCTGTGGAATGAACCTTATGAGAACAGGTTGAGGATTTATGCGTTGCAAAAATTGGTTGATAGGCGGAGGAGGGGAGATATGATTGAGACATTCAAATTACTGAAGGGTTTCTATAAAATTAATCATCATCATCAAATTCCTGCCATGTACCCTCAAGGGGTGTACAGGATATGATAGTACTACATGAAAAAAATTACATCATTATTAATTTCCTATGTACAATTTTCCTCCAAATCAGCCTGTTACTTGTCAACACTCCAACATTATCAGATCTTATATTTCTATCGTCTAAAGCACTTCGTACCGTATCAATCCAGCTATATCTTGGTCTTCCTCTGGGCCGTTTTGCTGCCAACCTGGCAGAGAACACTTGTTTTGCTAATCTTTCCTCGCCCATTTTGTTTAAGTGACCATACCACCTGAGATTATGCTGACAATGCCAAGTTCTTTCCTAATATCCTCGTTTTTAATATGATACTGCAATTGATGCCATCTGTTCACGCCTATAATCTTTCTCATGACTCTCATATCTGGGGTCTCTAGTCTTTGGTCAAGTGTTTTACTTCTGACCCAGCTCTCAGATCCATAAGTTAAAACCGGTTTGAACACTATCTTGTATACAGCTAATTTAGTGTTCCGACTAATTTCTCTCTTATTCCATATGAATTTATTCATTTGACTTCCCACCATACCAGCTTTGCTGATTCTGTTGTCTATTTCTATATTTAATTTACCATCTTAAGTAAAAATCGTGCCTAAATAGCTGAAATGTTTTACTTGTTCCACAGGTTCTCCATTCACAACACAGTTGACATTTTCAATGACATTTTCTGCCTATTTTCATTGTCTTTGTCTTTTTATTGCTGACCTTCATACCATATCTATTACAACAGCTATTCAATTTAGTCAGAGAATCTTGCAGAGTTGTAGCAGATTTATTTAGAAGTATAACATCATCTGCATAAAGCAAAGAGCTGACATTAACATCTCCAATTTTGATATCATGTTTAATACCACTTTCCTTCATAATGTGATCCATATAGATAACGAATAACAGAGGGGATAATGTACATCCTTGTCTCACACCAGATTTAACATTAAACCATCTTCCTGTACTTCCTTCAATTTTAACTGCTGACTTACAACTCAAATAAAGACTAAGTATTACTTGATATAATGCCCCATTGACACCATATAACTGCAGCGTATTGAATAGCTTCTCTCTTGGCACCTTGTCATATGCCTTTTCCAGATCGACAAAACTTAAATACAGATCTTTGTTATATTCCCATGCTTTCTCGACTATTTGTCGTAAAGTGAAGATCTGATCCTGACAGCCTCTATTTGGCCTGAATCCAGCTTGTTCTTCACCAAGCTTTTCTTCCACAATTCTTCTCAACCATTTCTCAAGTATACTTGCATAGATCTTGCCAGGAACACTCAGTAGGGAAATACCTCTGTAATTCTCACATTGAGTTTTATTTCTCTTTTTATATATGGGTACTATGAGAGCTCTACTCCAATCATCGGGAATTCGTCCCTCTGTCCAGGCTTTCTGAACTATGCAGTGCAGCCACTGTAAGACTCTTATACCACCATACTTCAGCATTTCTGGTCGAATATCATCTACTCCTGCTGCCTTTCCACATTTCAAGCCTTTGATGGCTTTTTCTACTTCAAGTATGGATATGTATTTCTGACTGCATGCCTGGTCAATGTTTTTTACCACTGTGTTGTCATCACTGCTTGTTTCATTTAGCAGTTTTTCAAAGTAATTACTCCATACTTCAAGGATATCTTTTTCTCCCGTTTTCATGTCACCTTTATCATCTCTAATTCCTTTTATAGCACTCTTTCCTCCATTCTTAAGCTTCTTCAACAACCTCCAGAATATTTTGCCACCTTCTTGATATTTATTTTCTATATTCTTGCCAAAGTCCTCCCATGACTTTTGTTTAGCTAGTTTTACTCAGTGTTTAGCATTCTTGCATTTGTCTCTATATTCTCTAAGAGCACAAGCTGACTTATTTGACAGGAACTTTTGATATGCTTTCTTCTTTTCCTTCACTGCCTCTTTAACTTCCTGTGTCCACCAGGGAGGTCTGATTTTTTTATCCTTACAGACAACCTCACCACATGCCGCTCTGGCAGGAATCAATCAATGTTTTCTTCAGTGTTTGCCACTGAATCTCCAAGGTTTGATTCCTGTTCTCAAACTCTTTCATTTTTTCTTCAATAATCTTTGTGTATTTTAGTCTACAGCTCACATCTGAGAGCTGCTCAACTTTTATTCGCTTTAAAACTTTCTTACATGTTATTCTTTTCAATATGAGATTCAATTTTATCCTGCTCAAGACTAAATAGTGATCACTTCCAATTTCAAATCCTCTGTACACTCTGGTGTCCTGCACCAGGGAGAAAACATCACTATCAACAATAACATAGTCAATGAGACTTTTCTTATTCCTAGCCTCTTCTCTCCATGTGAATTTGTGCACATTTTTATGTTGGAACATGGTGTTAGTAATAACCAGTCCATGTCCTGAGCAGAAATCCAACAGATATTTGCCATTATTATTAGCTTTGCTCTTTTCTCCAAATTTTCCCAAAATATTTTTGTATGTCTCACAATCATTTCCTACTCTGCTATTTAGATCCCCAACAAGGACCAACTTTTCCTTTTTCATTGTGTCAGTTGCTTTTTCTAAAGCCTCAAAAAATTCCTCCACTTCTACCTTAGTAGAACCTTCTGTGGGACCATAGGCACAAATAAGTCTCATTGTCCAGTTCCCCATTCTCATATTTGCCCACATTACTCTACTTGAGACTGAGTGCCATTCAAGAAGATTAGCCTCGTATTTTGTGTTGAATACTATGGCTACTCCTTCTTTTCCTTGATTGTCATTGCCTGAATATAACATTTTGTATTTATTGCTCAGAAAGATCTCGCCAGTTTTGGTCTTTTTTGTTTCAGTCACCCCTGTTATGTCGATCTGGTACTTATCTAATTCCTCAGCTAGCTCCATTTCTTTGCCATTCGGGCTTCTTACGTTGATAGTACCGATCTTTAACTCTGGTGATGTTGAGTTGGGGTTTATTTTCAGATTTGTTCCAGTAGCTGACTTTTCACTGTTCGCCCTGGTTCCCTGGCGAAAACAACGGGGGCCTTGTTTAACCAGGTGACGCCCCAGCCGGCATGAAATTTTGTCATGTTGTACCATCATTCTATAGTTTGGTTTAACCAATAAGAATACAATTTGGTCGGCTAAATCCCAAATTGCCAGCCCATCCTCGTCCATTCAGTATCCAAGTAGATACCCAACAGGGTGCACCACGAGAAGGTGAGGATTGGACATTAGGTCAGAAGCCCTGGTCGGTTCTCCGCATTCCTTTAAAGGCTATGTGGAGGTCTCCTCTTAGTTATACAGCTTTGACCCTTAAGCACCCCAAATTCAGAAGATATTTTTGAGAACAGGGCTGGTTGTGAGAGGACTAGGGGACATCCATGGAAACTGGGCAAAAGTGTGGTTAGTAAAGGTGTTAGAGCTGGGTTCTTTACTTTTAGAGTAGTGAATGAGTGGAATGCGCTCCCTGAGTCTGTGGTGGATGCTGTGACAGTGATTGAGTTTAAAGCGAGGTATGATAGATACTGTATGAATGTTGAATAGTTGGGATGAATATGATTTGGGCCTCCCTCGATGAGTCTAATGACTCCCTGGAGTTGCCCGTAATAATAGTAATAGTAATATATTCTATTATGTATTTCCACTACCCTGCTTTGTCTTTGCTTTCTCTTTACTTACTATTTGTGAATAGTCGACTGCCTTAACTATCGGCTGCTGCCATATATATATTTCTACTATATCTCATCTCCCACACTCTATAGTCTAACAAATTTATTGTGCCAGTTAGACTATATATTGAGTGTGATGTAAGATATTAAACCAAAGACAAAGCAAATATCGTTTGTATTCCCTGCTTTAAACTAATCATGGCATAAATATAAATCATATAATTTCTATCTTATGCAGGTTCAAATTTTTTAGGATAGTGCATTGACAGATTCAGTCCAATGTTGTTGTTTACAAACCATTTAAGTAAAAAGCCTAATGGAATATTTACAGAATAATACAGTACAGTGATACCCCAAAGTTATGTGGTTGGTGGGACCAACGAAAAGTGCGAAAGTTGAATTCGTGTAACTCGGGGTATAATTTTGCATGTAATTTATGTATACAAACATATAATTGGGACCAAAGGTTTACAAAAATACCTATATTTTTTAAGAAATATAATCATAATTGTAGTTTTTCGTACATAACAAAAAAAAAGAGATATTTCGATGTCGATGGGTTCATAAAATCTAATAGATTCATCTCATGGCATAATGTCTTTTTCTTGTCACGCAAAATTTCTTCATAGCAAGCCAGTGATTTTTTTATTCCTTGCCTTGTGGCTACAATTTGTTCCTCGTTAGAATCTATGTCCTCCAAAATCTGTAAACCTTTCTTAATTAAGCTGAGACCTTCTGTTAATTTTGCAATTGTCGTGTGCTTTTCTGGTAAAACTGGATCTGAGGTTTCAGTCTCTTCGCTACTGAAGGGGTGTCTCCGATATCGGAGACATCCCAAGAATCTCCGATAATCCTTACAGCATCTAAAACATTAAACTGTTTCCAAAACTCTTCAATAGGCAGTTGCTTATTTTGCCTCATAGCTTCATTCAGACTTGCAAACGAACGCCATGTGTAGCGCTTTGAATGTTTTTCTTTTCTTGCTAGCTGTAGAAGAATCGGACTTGCTTCTTTTGGGCGACATTATTATTTTTTATGTGATAAAATTTTTATCAAGAACATGACATTAAACAGTCGCAAGGTTTGTAGACTATAAAAATTATGTATGAATGGAGACCGCACGAAACACGTCAGTGCATGTTCACAGCATGTGCGACACTGGTGAATGCGGCCGGCGCCAGAAAGATACGACTAGTGGCGAGGCATGAAGCGGGATGGGAATACGTACATATAAGAAACCGCATAACTCCGGATTCGCGTAAGTTGGGGTATGACTGTATATACACAAAGTCATTATAGTTTTCTTGCTACTCTCAATTTTTTCTACTCGAAACTTTAGTTCTAAGCTAATTCACAATAATTTAGTATAACATTACTTGAATATAAGACGTACCTTGGTTAAGCCTAATTCACCATTAATATACAATATCTCATAAACATAGACACTTGACATACAATCTTCAGTATTACAACTACTTATAATTCTTGATCGGCAGACAGTCTTTCACATTAAACTTTAGTTCACACATAAGTCTTCTTCTTGTCTTTCTTTCCGCTTGCTGACTCATTACTGTTTTCTCACTAAATTTCTTCCTTGTCCGAGTTGTTGACTATGCCTTTCTTTATAGAATTCTTAACATGGCGCCGATGTATAGCTCCTTCCTTTTGAGATAATCGACACAAAAAAATCCTAAGACAAATGACACTTCTCTTTCAATTCCCGATAATGAATCTTGCATGATGGTGGGCTCAGGTAAGAGAAGAGATAGAAAACCCTAAAACAAACCGATGCTTCTCTTTCAACTTCCGACGACAAACTTGGCATGACGGGGACTCGGGTAAGAGAAGGGCCCTAAAAAATCCTAAGACCCAATTTCTTCCCGTTGAGTTGCCTTATGTAGGCCTGGACTTCCATTATGCTCATGCACGCATCTCTCGAAAATGGTCATGTGTTGACTTTGGACATGTGCATCATTCTTCGTGCATCTTTGGAATTCTTTAAAAAATTAACATTATTCTAAGTACATTCTCCTAAAAAAAAAAACGTAAAAATGAGCATAACAAGTTATGAAGTCACATATCATTAGAGATTTTACACAACAACTCAGATACAAGTTTAGACTTAGATATAAAAACCAGATTTTGAACCTTAGAGGCTGAATGGCAGACTAATAAACAACATTTTTTCACCTAGAGAAATATATTATGAAGTTGTCTGCTAGATGGAAAAATCATCTTCATACTGAGCAAGCCTAGAATAGAAGAAAGAAAAATGTTGAATTTCTAGCAACATGTTCCCTATGGGCACATGCTGATCAAAATGATTTATTTATATAGAGAAAATATAAGAAAGCATGTTGTGTATGAAAATATCTAAACAAAAGCATGGAATAATTTGGGCAAGAATAGAGAATACAAAAGATAAATATCATGAAGGTAGTAAAATATTCTGGAAGCTGCAATGGTGAGAAGACTTAGAAACAGAAGTGATATATATATATATATATATATGGGAATAAATTTTTAACTTGGGTATATTGTATATTAGGATAACCAAGCAATTTTATATGCTTGGTTATTTTAGCTCCTAATCCCAAGTATGCAAACAATTAAGTTTGCGCCTGAAACAAAGTTCAAGTCTAAAGATGGTACAACACCAGGGCAACTCATTGTAAAGGTGGTTAAAGCTTTGATCACTATTCTTAGTATTTTCCCATAATGTAAAGCACATCTCACTAGAAGATGTATACTGCAATGCATTATGGGTGGGGTCACTACCCAGACCGGTTTCGACCTTTTTTGAGGTCTCCTCAGTGAGTAGCTAGACCCTAAATACCAAGGTTTTAGTAATACAAAGCCTTATCAACTTTATCTATATAAGTTGCAACAAGGTGTATTAAGTTTTAATAATATACCCAAGTTAAAAATTTATTCCCATCAATATCTCCTCCAGAGATTTTTATTAAAACTTAATACACCTTGTTGCAACTTATATAGATAAAGTTGATAAGGCTTTGTATTACTAAAACCTTGGTATTTAGGGTCTAGCTACTCACTGAGGAGACCTCAAAAAAGGTCGAAACCGGTCTGGGTAGTGACCCCACCCATAATGCATTGCAGTATACATCTTCTAGTGAGATGTGCTTTACATTATGGGAAAATACTAAGAATAGTGATCAAAGCTTTAACCACCTTTACAATGAGTTGCCCTGGTGTTGTACCATCTTTAGACTTGAACTTTGTTTCAGGCGCAAACTTAATTGTTTGCATACTTGGGATTAGGAGCTAAAATAACCAAGCATATAAAATTGCTTGGTTATCCTAATATATATATATATATATATAAATTGAATATAAAGATATTCTGAATGGCTAGAGTAATTACTTTGAAATTTTGTTAAATGAAATGATAAGCAAGAGAACAATGGCAAACTATTTCTACCTCAGTGCTTGAGGTAGAAATAGCCATCAGAAACTTGAAATGTAAAAAAAAAAAAAGCAGCAGACATAATGATTTGCAGTCCTAAAATCAAGTTATAAGTTTTGCTTAGCTTGGTCACATGGTCATATTCTTGATGATGATTGAAGTAGAACCTTTTTTTGTATACCAATAAAACTTAATGCTATCCAAAAAAAAAGGGGGGGGGGATAAAAATTAAATCAGTATTAATTTACCTCAGGGAATGATATGCATGCTTACTTGAGAAAAGAGTCAAAAAAAATTATTGAATAGAAAAATAAGATAGATCTGGGACAAATAAGGGTGGCTGAGACCAGATTTTTATTCAGCAACATATAGTCAAAAACATTTAAATATAATTGAGAAGAAGAACAAATTTACGCTTTATTAATCTTTTAAAAAAAGTCTAGAATGAAGTACCAGTGGAAAAAATGGTTAATACTAGATGATCTGTATGTACAACTGACATAGCATATATTGAAGTTGCGAATTAGTAGTTAGAAATTTTAATGTGAATCCCCACCTATGATAGACTGTTTACTGTATAGTACATTGGTGTTTTTACAGTGGGTGGGCTAAGAATTAGTTTATCCAGAAACCTGCTCTAGAATCTAAACATGGCACTTTTTTTCAAACCACTTCAGTAAGCAGAGTGATGGTCTTACAGAGATCTATGAAATTCACAGACCACTTTCAGTCTACATTCATAAAACATCCATGGATACAGTGAAATTTGAACCCACATCCTTTTTGTTGGAAAGCAGATATGCTGCTAGGCCATCTATGTTGGAAGGTAAATGGTTGATTATTAAATCAGATTAAAGCAATGTTCCATACTATCTTTGCTGTTCCTTATCTATATGGTCCAAGTTATTCAGGAATGTTGTTATAATCATTATCAGTTTCCTGATATGGGATGTTCTATATACTATGACAATGTTACACAATTAAATTTGCACTATTATTAATTTTTTGTGAACAATTTTCCTCCAAATTAGTCTTTCACTTGTCAGCACTTTAGCATTGTCAGATCTAAATATGTCTGCCTTCTAATGTGCTTCTGACTGTGTCAATCTGCCTAGGTCTTCCTCGGAATCTTTTCCTGCAATCTTGATAACAAATACCTAAAACTGTTAACTTCTTTTCCTCTCTCATTCTGGTTAAGTAACCAAACCACCTTAGTTTAGCTCAGTGTGTGCATGTGCGTGCGCACGCACACACACACAGTATAATTAGTATAATTCTGTTATCGATGGCACATCTGTTCATTCTCCTGATTTTTCTCAGAACTCATATCTGTAGTCTCTAGTCTTTATTCAACTGTTTTATTTCTAACCCTACTCTCATATCCATAAATTAAAATTGGTTTGAATGCTATCTTGTATACTGCTAGTTAAGTATTTTGGCTAATTTCTTTTTCATTCCATATAAATTTATTCATTTGGCTGTTCACACTTTTGCTTATTTATTCTATCACCTGTTTCCACATCTAATTTGTCATCTTCACAGAAAATTGTGTCAAAATAGCTCATATAACTTGTTTCATAGGTTCTCCATTGAGAACATAATTGACATCGTCTATGTTCTAGCTTATTTTCAAAGTTTCTTTTTATTTGAAGTAATGGCTTTTCGGTTTAGTTAAGAATCCTGAAGACTTGTTCTGGATTTATTAGGAGTATAATATCTTCATAAAGTAGAGAGTTAAGTTGAATATCTTCAATTTTGATATTGGGTTTAATGCCACTTTCATAATGTGATCCATATAGATAATATGAATCACATTATGAAATAAGAGTATATACCCTTGTCTTGCACCTGATTTTCATCAAATGATTGTATTCTTCAATTTTGCTTGCTGAAATTGCAAACAATATAAAGTCTTAAATATAGACTTTATATTGCTCTATATAATATGCCATATACAGTGTGTAATCATATTTTAGAGAGCTTTTCTTGTGCTTTTTCATTTTGTCAAAACTTGTTACATTCCCATGATTTCTTAATTATACTTGCATAAAGTATAATTAAGTCCTCTCTGTATATTTGCTTAAATTTTTCCTATACTCAGTAGTGATTCTTTTATAATTATTCTTACATCCAGTTTTATTTCTCTTTGTATAGATGATACTATGAGAGCTCTACACCAGTCATCTGGAATTCAGCCTTCTGACTGGATTCGTACTGCCTTTCCACATCCCTCCCACAGTACCATTATCTTTCACTATAGCAAACTCATAGGGGCCACAGAATTAATTTGCTGTAGTGAATTTCTTTTAGCATAGCATTGTCCCTCTGGGGCTTTGGTCAGTATTTTTAAGTACTTTGTTATAGTGAGTGAATTTGCCGTAGTGATAGTTGACTATTTTTTTCTCTATATTTAAGCTTTATCAGCAGCCCTTAGAGCATTTTGTCACCTTCATGATATTGTTTATCTTCCTTTGACTTTCTTTTGTTCGTCAATATTTACACATAACTTAGTAACTCAGTTTCCTTAATTTTTTTTTTCTGTTTTTTTTTCAGGAACTTTTGATATATTCTTTTCTAGGCCTGCTTTAAATATTTTACCTTCTTGAGACCACGATGTTCTGATTTAGCTGTTTTAGTTTGGTTCTGGTTTTCAAACTTCTTCACTTTTTTCCAGTAACATTTTGTATATGTGAGACTTCTGAATGCTGCTGCATAGATTTAATTCTTTTTAAACCTTTCATACACATCTCAACTTTAAAAATCATACTAATTTTTATCCTGTTTTAAAATAAATGGTTTTAGTTTTCATTTCTTGTTTCAAATCTTTTGTTCATGACTTTCACTATTACTCAAGTCATATTCCAACATAAGGATGTGCATAAATTCCTATGGAGAGAACTCACTAAAAATAAAACTTGTGTAGTTCTTGATAGTGACATCATCAGACTGGTAATACAAGAGTATACACCCTCTGTCCAAAAAGAAACCGAAACTTTTGATAGAAAATAAAACACAGGCCAATTATAATTATTCATATCACTTATTCCAATCAATATACTCTCCCTCAGCTTCGATATAGCATTTGGCACGGTCAATTAATTTGTTAAATGAGTTTTTTTATATCTGTTTTTGGGATACTGTTGAGGGTCGTGGTTACTGCCACTTGAACATTTTCAGTGGTGTCGTATCGCTTTCCTTTCATTGGCAAATGAAGTCGGGGGAAGACAAAGAAGTCACACAGTGCTAAATCAGGTGAATTCGGCAAGTGTTCTAACACACAAACTTGGTTTTTGCTCAAAAACTGTCTCACAATGTTCGAACGATGAGATGGTGCATTGTCGTGCAAAAGTGACCAGCTGCCTGCATCACGATATTCATGCCATATGCGATGAATTCTCACTATCAATCACTTCAAAACTTCGAGGTAAAACTCACCATTCACCGTTTGGCCAGCGGAATGAATTCTTTGTGGATTATGCCCTTGGAATCATAGAAGCAAATCAGCATTGTCGTTACTTTTGCCTTCTCCAACAACTTTTTTTTGGATGCCCCTCTTCTGATGGTCTCCACTCAGCACTCTGGCGGTTTGTTTCGGGCTCATACTGAAAACACCATGTTTTGTCACCAGTAACGATAATTTCAAGGGAGTTTGCGTCCTTACGAGCGATTTTAATGAGGTCCTTGCAGTGTTCAATTCAATACATTTTTTGGTCGTCAGTCAACTTATGGGGAACAAATCGTATATTCAGTTTATAGGCCCAAACTCTCAGTCAAAATGTTGTGCACAGTTGATTTTGGAATCCCCAATTCATATTCAATTAATCTCATGGACGATTTTGGGTTTTCTTTGATGAAATCATGCACTTTTTGGTTGTTAACTTTGCTCAGTCCAGTTTTTGGATGGCTCGGTTTTTCATCATCCTCAAGCATTTCACAAGTACTTTGAAATTGTTTAAACCACTCGTAAACTTAAGTACAGGATAAGCATTCGTCACTGTATGCTTTTTGAAGCATTTGATGTGTTTCGGTGAAACTTTTACCAAGTTTAACACAAAAGTCAATCGCAGCGCTCTGTTTGAAACTCATCTTCTGACCATTGGTCAGACCACACTGTCACTCTTGGCACTATAACTAGGCTTCTATTGAAACAAATGTCATAAACAGTTGACACAACACTAATGAAGGTTGCCACTTTCGATAACAAAGAGATGCAATAGGTGACACTACTATTTTCTTCTATTTTCGAAAAGTTCAGTTTCTTTTTGAACAGAGGGTGTACTGTTGTTCACTTTCTCTCTCTCTCTCTCTCTTCCTTCCCTTCTCCATGTGAATTTATGTACATATTAATGTTGTTGACCATAGTGCAATGATTATCAAAGTCTTGAACAAAAATCCAGCAGGTCATATTATTATTAGATTTATTTATTTTTTTTTTTCCAGAAGATTTCTACAAGTTTGTGATTAATTTTCCTACTCTGCTATATAAGTTTCCAGCAAGATCCAGCTTTGACCTTTTGTCACTTGAGTTGCCTTCTGTAATGACTCAAAAAATTCCTGTCTAATAGGAATTGACAAACTCAGTTAGACAGTGAGATTTGTTTGTGTATATTATCCCATAGGAGAATCTAATAGATAGGAATTTTTATGATGGCAATTTAGTTTTGTATTTAGTGTTGGATACTCTAGCTGTTTCTTCCATTCATCTCTGTAATGCCAATTATGTCAATATCTGTAATTCCTCTCATGTCTTCATCTCTCTTTGTTTGAACCATAGGTACTTGGTACATATCTTTAAAATGGTTAAGAAAAATTGAGAAGAAAAGAATAAGAAAATTAGTTGTATAGAAACGCAGACAGGATCAAGCTGGGTTCAGACTACACAGAGATTATCAGGATCAGATTTTCATTTTAAGACAAATAGTTGATAAATAATGGGAATATAACAGGGATCTGCAGATTTTGTAGATCTGGAAAAGGAATATGACAAGGTGCAAAGAGAAAAGCTGTTCAAAACATTACAATTATATTGTATAAATGGGATATTATATCAAGCAATACATAGTCTATATTTGAGTTGTTAGTCAGCAGTTAGAATTTGAAGGAGCTACAGGAAGGTGGTTGTTGATGATAAATCAGTTATGAGACAAGGGTGCACATTATCTCTGCTGTTATTCATCATCTATATGGATCACATTATAAAGGAAAGTAGCATTAAGCCTGATATCAAAATTGGAGATATTCAACTCAGCTCTTTACTTTATGCAGATGATGTTATACTGTTACATAAATTCAATACAGGTCTGAAGGAGGCCTCTTGAACTAAATTGAATTAACTCCAGTAATAAATTTGGTGTGAAAATCAGCGATAAAAATACTATGAAAATAGATCAGAACATTGAAAACATAAGCTGCATCCTGAATGGAGAACCTATAGAACAAGTAAAACATTCAGCTATTTAGGCACAGTTTTTAGTGAAGATGGAAAAATTAAATATGAAAATAGACAACAGAATTAACAAAGCTAGTATGGTGGGAAGTAAGTCAGAGAAATAAATTTATATGGACATATTATTTAGCACATTCTGTACTGTTTCTATGCAGGTGGTCAAGAAGAAAGAACGCTTGATATGTTTTTTGAACAACCAACTGAAGGTTGTAGTCCTTAGGTGAGACTTCTAAAGTGCAGGAGGTAGATGAAATAATAAAAGGCAGATGAGAAGTTCAGATAAGAATTTCAGTATGTTCAAATCTATGTACTGTAAATGGATGTTGACTAGCATTTGATTGGGTGTCTAATAGCAGGGTAAGTAGAGAAATGGTAGTAGATAGCAGTACAGTATCTATGAAAATACCTGTAAAAAAGAGTCATAAGCCAGAAACTGAATATCCTTTAGAAAGTTGCTGGAGTGAATCTCATGAGTGAGGAATCACATGACTGATGACATTCTCTTCTGAATTCTGAATATCATCAGTCATGTTTAGAGGAGTTTTCCCCACCATCACACTGTACACTGTATATGAGTAGGGCAGGACAATTAAGAATTGTACTAGTAAAAATGGACTGATATCTTATGTGAAAAAAGACAAGGTTTTTTTGAAGCTGTGGATGTGATGTGCTTATGCCATGAAATGCCAATTCCAGGAAGATTTCTTTCTCTCTTATGTGGAGAGATTCTAAAGATGTTAGTCAGTTCAGTAAGAGGGATCTGATTTTGTATGGAGAACTCGATATTGTCATTAATGAGGAGAGGTGAACTTTTGTCTTTCTTATGTGAAATAAGGCAAACCCCAGATATGGTGTGCATCACATCAGTTTAAGGCAGTAATTGTAGATCTTGTAACTTTGGGTATATGAGCACTGCATAGTTTGTCAAATGAAAAAGAGGAATAGAGAGTTGGCAAAACTTTAATAGGATTTCAAGTTAGAGATAGGTTATTAGCCTCAAATCCTATCTATAGGTTTGCCAGTTTGTCCTGGTGAACTTTCCTGATTGCCCTGATTCCCCTAACAAAACCATTGAAGCTGTTGTTTAGCTGAGGAAAGCCAGCCTGACATTTGATCATGTTGTACCAGTTGGACAACCCAGAAGAGAATGGATAGATAATGTGAAGGAGGAGATGTATGAGAGAGTTTTCAATAGTTGAGCCACCAGATGGCAAATAAAAAAAAATAACAAAAAATAGAACTGTCATACATCAGCAGGTGTTGAACCCATGGAACAGTAATGATTGATGATTCTTTATATAATATATAAACTGTTCTTCACTGATAAAGATTGTTTTAACTTTTGTTATCACTGAGTTCATATATAAAATTGCTCTCTGATTTTGTTTGTTGTAAGTCATCTTTAATGAGTTGGATGTTGCATAACAGTTGTCAATTTATTTAAAATGTTTTTCTATAAATTTTAATTTTCATTTCCTTTTCCTTGTTTCAGTCCCCAGACAGCAGACGTTCAAATGATTTAGGAACAAGACCTGATTCTCCAAGTAAATAAATTATTATGTAATAAGTTTTTTGTACATGTAAAAATTTATAACTTTTCATAAAACAATCTAATTAATTAATTTAAAAATAAACATTTTATTAAAGTAAAAAAAAAAAAAGTTATCAACAGCTTGCAGTAGTGTGTTTAACCTAACATGTATTGTTCTCTAGCATTACTAGCAGTCATGAAGTGGTATAAATAGCTTGCTAGAGCCATTAGCTTTAATTTATTCTTTCCCATAATTTCTTACTCATATTTTGTGATTGCCAAGAGTTATTTATCTTGGAATTGCAGTTCTACAAGCCAAACTTAAATCTCTTAATCAGACCTTTCAAATGATCGAGGGTATTATTTCATACCTGGATAAGGCAAAGTCTTCTCCTAAAAATGTTGTGAAAAATACTTTCATAGGAACTTGGCTGTTTATCTGCTCAGCACAAGACAGAATTGGAGAGAGAGAGTCATATCAGCTCTAAACATTCTAAGTGGGAAATAATGGCAGTTATTACTTGTGTTCGGGATGAACCTCCACATTGTAGAAATCAAACATCTGGAATTCGTTTAATCAGTTTTTTTTTTTAATTTTTATGTCTGCAACAAATGAAAGGAATAATTCATGAGGTCATGAGCCAAATTTTTGAATATACTAAGCAACTGCTATTAATTTTTGAACAATTTCAGAGTTAGCTATCTGAAGAGTAAATAGTGTTTTTGATTTCGAGCTGCATCAAGGTAGAACTAGATGTCTGGAGTTATCACTTTGAAAGATTGCTAAATGAAACAAGAAGTGATAAATTAGTTGTCAAATCTTCAGGAGGAATGCAATCTACATATATTCAAAAAGGAATGCAATGGCACATATGAATAATCAGTGTTTTTTTTTTGGGGGGGGGGAATGGTATGCAAAGGTATGGTGTATTGGCACCTCTCTTAAACAGCAACATTTGTGTTTTGACATACAGATGCAATACATTTAGAAATTTGTAATATTCAGTAATTTTTTTACACGTTTACCTAATATTCAAATAAGTTTCGTTATTTGATAAAATGTGCATTTTTACTCTGCCTGTTAAGATATTTGCTATAACTATTTTCAGAATTTTAAATTACTTTCATATTTATATGTTAACGTGCTCATGACATGCTGTCTTGTGCCTCAAGCAGGACTATATTTTAGTGCTACAATAAAACTTTTACTTTATTTGGTTTCCAGTCATGCTTGCTTCCAGTTTTTACTAATTACACTAATACTCTAATTATTCAATTTTTCACTAAATACAGTATGCATTGATTGTGTTTATGTGCTGCTTTTAGCACTACAATACAAATTTACTTTGTTTTTCTTGCATCTCTGCAGTATAGTGCTTTTGGGGAGAGATGTTTCATTTCACTATACACTATATAGGTCATTTTTATTCTAATACTAAACTACTAATATATACCGACTATGCACTGGATAATTTCTGGTGTCCTACTTGAAGGTCAAGTACAACATGAGTTGATTTGTCCCTTCCCCTTGCTAACATGCTAAGTAAATCACTTTACTAGGTTTTATCCAACTTTCACCGATGTTCTGTTCATCTAAGAAGTAATACAAAATAAATGTCTTGAACTGCAAAGTAAAAAATGAAAAGGATTACTAGTTTATTTTACCCTTCTACACTAAAAAAATTAAAAACAAGTGAGAAAATGAATGAAGAGTTGTCAAAGACTGTTTTTGTTCATGATTGTATCAGCATCCAACAGCAAGGAATGACTGAAATAAATGCTTCTCCAAGTTGCTGGATTGCAGACAAAAAAAAAATTTGACTTCTGTACAAAGTATAACTGGCTGAATTATCAAAATAAGAGACTTGGATGAAGAATTGTTGTTAGGCTATATGCCACACCTAAATTCAAGAAAATATGTAATTTTCTTAAATAAAAAAAAGTGTATTTTAATTCATAATGAATGTTTATTTTCTTGATCATCTAACTAGAGTAATTATTTGGACAATAGATCAAGTGTTAACTAAAATATTTATTAAACCTACTAGTTTCACCAAACTACACAAATATGAATAACTGTAAAATTCAAATATGAATAAATATGAATAAACTGTAAAATTCAAATATGAATTTTACAGTTATTCATATTTGTGTAATGTTTTTTAACCTAAGTGCTTGTACCCTGAAGATGCCAACAGCTAAAGTTTGGTGAAACTAGTAGGTTTAATAAATATTTTAGTTAACACTTGATCTGTTGTCCAAATAATTACTCTAGTGTAATTTAATGTTTGAGATATAATTTTGCCACCCCCCAAGCTCAGTCCAAGGTATTGCCTTAGTACGTTATGACAGTCCTATTTGGATGTGCATTATGTAAAAGAATAGAAAGAATGCTTGGAGTGGGAAAGAAGATGGGCATGGAGATTTCTTAGAAATGAGCAAAAAATGAAGTTACATATTTTGGCAAAACGTAGACATCAACAGCTACTATCTTTAAGAAAGAAAATATCACACTATGAAATAACAATATAGGTAAATACTTTTTTTTGTTTTCTTTTCATGTCATTTTATTTTTTTTTACAAAAAAATTAAAAAAAAACACTCTGAATACCACAGGGAGGAAAAAAGCACCATAAACCTAAAATATAAAAAGGCAGCTGGGGTACATGATATTTGACCAAGAATGCCTTATGTATGAGGGTTTAAAAAGTTTGCAGTTGCTGCAACAGTATAATCCAGAAGTCACAGTCAACAAGTCAAATTCCAGATGATTGGAATAGAACTCTTTTAGTACCCATCTCAATGTGACAATTACAGGGGGATTTTTTTATTGTGTGTTCCAGGTAAGATTTGTGTAAGCATACTTGAGAAGAGGCTAAAAAAATTTTGAAAGGGAAACTGAGAAGAATAAGCTGGATTCAGGCCAAACAGAAGTTGTCATGATCAAATTTTCACATCACAGTGAATAGTTTGAGGAATCATGGAAATATAATAAGGATCTATATTTGAGTTTAATAGGTCTGGAAATGGTAGATGACACGGTGCTAAGTGAAAAGCAGTTTGAAATGCTTCAATTGTATGGTGGTGATTACGAGGAGATAACGATTTTGACTTTGTGTTCATCTGGTTTGGACCCATCAAACATGTGCAAAGATGTCTGTGTGTATAAGGCACTAGAGAAGAATAGAGATCTGCAAGTTTTCCAACTCTGTCATGTAGACTGAGAGAAGAGTATACAAAAGAACATGCAGGTAGCTTATTGTGTCTGTGCACGAATGCTAGGAGTATCAAAAACAAAAGAGGTAGAGTTTGTTGCCTTGGTCAATGTATTGGAACCTCAGATTGTTGGCATTAATGAGACCTGGCTATCAGAATCAGACATACTAACTGGTACTTAGTGTAAAGGGTACTATTTTTAGGAATTATAGAGAGGAGGGGACTTGCTGCTAATGATATTGGATGACTTGAATCCAGTTAGTGTTGAGACCAGTATTTCATGTGGCAGTGAATTCAAAGCCATCTGATGTGAGGTGGAATCTAACAAGATCAATTACATAGTGGGTTGTTGTTACAGACCTGGTGGATCAGTTGTTAGTGATGAAGAAATGCATTGCCAAATAGACAAGATGAGCGTAAAATGAGTAATCATAATGAGAGACTTTAATCGTTCTAATATTGATTGGGTAGCAGTAAAATCTCATGACAAGAATAAAAACTGAATTTATTGAGCAGTTGTGGGACAACTTCCTCAAGCAGCATGTGATAGAAGGAACCTGAGGTCAAAGAGTGGTAGAGGGTGTTTCGATTAAAGATGTAACTATTCTACCTCCGGTTGGTGACAGTAGTTGGGAAGTCTAAGTTTATGAATGTTCCATTCAGAAAAGGTTACATGCCAAACTTCAAAGCAGGAAATTATGACCAACTGAGGTGTATACTGAGTTAGCGGAATGGTATCAATTGTTGGATTGGGAGAATATCGACAGTGCATGGAAAGCATTTAAAAACTACTTAAATGGTGCAATATTGGAATGTGTATCGAGAGTTCGAAGAACAAATAGGGTAGGAGTCAAATGGATGTGTAATCTTATTAAGCAAGAGATTCGTAAGAAATGGATTATGTTGAGGGAATACCATCTGCATAAAGATGTCTGTTATGAAAATTATAAGCAGCAGGCCAGAAGAGTCACAACTGTTGTACAGAAAGCTAAGTCTGAGTATGAAAAGAAACTAGCTCTGCAAGCTAAAGACAACCCATGAGAATTCTATCGATATGCTGAAAGTAAAAGAAATAATGAATATGAAAGAATAACTCTTCTGAATGCATATGATGTGAGGATGACAGATGCAGAAGAGGGTATTCTACTAATGAGTGCCCATTTTGCTAAAAGCTATCAACCTGGTGTATGCAACATTGATACTTCTGAAGAAATTCAAGTGTATGAAGAGGAGATATTAGAGCTGTTGCACAAACTGAAGAAAAATTTAGCAATAGGAACTTGATGGGATATCAGCACGGGTGGTAAAAGAGTGTTCAGCTGAACCGGCTATTCCTTTGACCAGGCTATACAATTTTTTGTCTCACAATAGGGAAGATTCTGCAGGAATGGAAAGAATGCATGGTAATTCTATTGCACAAGGGGTGCAAAGACTGATGTATCCAACTATCGACCACTCAGTATCTCAGGAGTGGTGATGAAGAATTTGGAAAAATTGGTTAGGACTCACATTCACATTCCTCTGTATATAATACCAACTCACTCTCTTCACTTTCACATAGATGTTTGGTCTTTGCAATGTGTGTATTCTACATATATTTCCATGGCAAATGTTCATCTGAAATAGCATCAATAATTCCCCCACTCAGTACTAAGCCCATTAGAACATGTACAACTGCTGCCCAACATCCTTTCACAGTACACCTTCAAACCCACAGAACAAGTTTCTTTTCCTCCTCCTTTATTCCTGCTACTGCTGTGCTATGGAACAGTCTTCCCCTGATGTATTTCCCAAGGAATACAATATACAGACTTTTAAATCAGATGTAAACAAGTTTCTCTTTTCCTAATCCACTATGGTACTAACGTATTATAGGTTGATCAACCAACCTCTCATGTATGGGCTTAACATAAAAAAAACATTCAGAAATGGGTTGAAAGTGAATCTCTAATTTACAGTGAACAGCATCGGTTTACTAAGTTGAAGGTCATGTTTTAGCAACTTGCTTTTGACAGAATGCAGCATGGAAAACTGTTGAATAAATTGGAGAATATGAGTTTGGATTATAAAATATTAGCATGGTTAAGAGAATGGCTGACTGATACATATCAAAAAGTGGTATATGGGGGTCCTTTCCTTCATGCTTACACAATGATCAGAATACATCATGAAAATTATGGCAACAACTAGTAAAGTAAAACTTTAAGTTTTACTTTAACATAGTTTAACACCATTATAGTGGGCTGAATGTTTGTGTGTGCCATTCAAATTCTTGGGATTTTTATGCCACCATTATTGTAATATTGGTATAAAATTTCCACGAATTTGGATAATTTGAGTCGCACATTCAGCCCACTTAGTTTAACAGCAAACCCTGATTTTAGATCTCTAAGCAGTTTTTCAGCTTTTATTGGCCACTATTCATTCCAGTTGGTTGTAATTTATATGTATAATTATAAGTAATTTTTTATTTTTATTTATTAATTTTTGCTTTTTGTAAGTGTTGCTCTCCAGCTTAATTTAATTTTGTAACCTAGTAGATAACAATAAAAATAATAGGACTCTAGCTTTGATGAAGTAAGGTTTTTTTTTTTTCCCTCCAGAGGTCAGGCCAATAGTTGTAACAGTTGATCAGTAACTTTGCATGCTATGTAGATTGTAATGCAGCTTGTTTCTTTGTATATATGTGTATACTACAGATGATGATCTTATGTGAAGGTTGAAATGTCGAGTGTTTATTTTGTTTTATATTAAACTAAAGTTTTACTTTTACATGGTAGTTGTTTCCATAATTTTCATGATGTAGGTATATGGGGGATGCGAGTGTCTGGAAGATTTAAGGTAACCAAGGTATACCACAAGGATGGTGATGATGATGATTGCTGATGATGCCAAGATAGGCAGAGTAACAGGAATGCTACTGATATGCAGTACTTGCAGAGTGATTTGAATAGACTGGAACTATGGGCATGGGAAAATTGATGACAGTTCATTGTCAGTAAATGTAAAGTCATTCACTTTGGTGTGATTAGATATCCAGTGTCGTATTATGTCGGATTATGCTTGAAGTTTTATTTTTTATTTTATTTAATTTATTTTTTTAATTTTAAATGATGAAACCTGTGGTGCGATCATAATTAAAAGAAACACACATATTAACCACAGTGAAAATTATTTAATTGTAAATATTTCATGCTAAGTATCTTAGGACATCATCAGTAGAGTAGTTTAAAACAATAATAGGAATAACATACTGTTATGGCACATGATTACAATAGAATCTCATGAAACATGCGTAACATGTTAAGAAGTAAAAAATAAATAAAATATAAATAATTATTTAACACAATTTTGTATGACAATTTCCCATACTTTAGGAATAGTAAGAACGTTGTTGCAGTTTAAGTTTGGTCTGTGTAGTAGGGCTTCAGAACTTTCTTTGTATAAACATTCATGTTTATATAAAGATCTATGTAAAAGTTTAGATTTTTCCCAGTGGATCCTATGGTTTGGATTTTCAATTCCATGTTGAGAGAGGCCAGATTTCTGCGGTTTAAAAAGACGAATGTTGTCTTGATGATTCGAGATGCGTTTCTGAACAGACCCACCTGTCTGTCCAAAGTAAGGCAATTTGCATGAGCATGAAATCTCAAATGCCAGGCAACATCAAAGGTGCGAGTTTATCCTTAGGAAAAGGTAACAAGTTGTAAATTTGGTTTGTAAATTACAAACCTATCAACCAAATTTACAACTTGTTACCTTCTCCTAAGGACAAACTCTCACCTTTGATGTTGCCTGGCGTTTGAGATTTCATGCTCATGCAAATTGTCTTACTTTGGACAGACAGGTAGGTCTGTTCAGAAACGCATCTCGGAACATCAAGACCACATTTGTCTTTTTAAACCGCAGAAATCAGCCCTCTCTCAACACGGAATTGAAAATCCAAACCATAGGATCCGTTGGGAAAAATCTAAACTTTAACGTAGATCTTTATATAAACATGAACGTTTATACAAAGGAAGTTCTGAAGCCCTACTACACAGGCCAAACTTAAACCGTAACGACGTTCGTACTATTCCTAAAGTATGGGAAATTGTCATACAAAATTTGTGTTAAATAATTATTTATTATTTTTATTTTTGTTTATTTATTTTATTATTATTTTTTTTTAATGTTTATTTATTTTTATTTTTAATTTTTTTTTTTTACTTCTGTAACACGTTATGCACATTATATGAGATTCTATTGTAATCATGCGCCCTAACAGTATGTTATTCCTATTATTGTTTTAAACTACTGTACTGATGATGTCCTAAGATACTTAGGACGAAATATTTACAATTAAATAATTTTCACTGTAGTTAATACGTGTGTTTCTTTTAATTATGCTTGAAGAAACTGATGAGGCTAGGAATCTTGGAGTGTTATATAGTAGATAGGAAGTTGAAGTTCACGGGTCATGTAGCAAAGATTGCAAATAGAACTCAAAAGATAATTGCAGTGCTGAAACAAATTTTAACATGTAAAGATAAGGAGGTCATTTTCTTCTTTACAAGGCCTTGATAAGAACTCACTTGGACTATTGTGTGCAGGTCTGGTCTCTTGGTTACCGTTGTTATTCTGATACAGTGGAGAGAGTGCAAAGAAGAGTGTTAAAAATGATATCAGGATTATGGAATATTGACTGTGAAGACAGATTGAGAATTTGTAGACTGCAACACTAGCAAATGTGAGAAAGATGGGTGATACGATTGAGACTTACAAACTTCTGAAAGGTCATACAGAATTTCGGTAGATGGAATTTTTCATTTTATGGGGGGTGGGGAAAGGACAACAGGGCATTCTTGGAAGCTGAAAATGAATTCTACTAGAAGGTGGTGAGGGCTAGATTTTTCTCTCTTAGAGTGATGCATGATTGGAATGGATCACCATTGGATGTTGTGTGTGTGCAAACAGTGTGAATGAATTCAAGAATAGGTATGATAGTTGGTGTGTGTGTGTAGTAAGTGGCCTCCCTCTAATAATAATAACAATATGGGACATTATATTGAGAATTAATGGAGATACAGGAAGATGGTTTGATATGAAATCAGGTGTGAGATAAGGGTGCACATTATCTCTATGGTTATTCATTATCTATATGGAATATCTAAATGTTGATTTGAAAATCAGCAATAAAAGACACACTGTGAAAATAAGAAGGAACATTGAAAACATCAACTGCATCTTGATTGGAAAATTATAGAACAAGTAAACATTTCAGCGATTTAGACACAGTTTTTAGTGAAGATGGTAAATTAAATATTTGAAGTAATCAACACAATTAGCAAAGTTGGTTTTAGAGACTACTAAGTAATGATCAGAAAAAATTTGACTTCTCCTGTAAACATGTACATCACTCATTTCAGCTAGTTTCTGATTAGTAATGATATAATCAGTTATAGATCTTGTTCTTCTGCCATTCCAAACATACATCTTCAAGGCCCGCCTTTCCTAATTGGGTTGTGGGGGCAGCAGCTGCAAGAGGAACTTCCAATGGTCACGATCCTCTGCCGCCAAGCTCAGGTGTTCTGGTGGGACTCCCAAATGTTTCCACCCAAGGTTTTGGATATAATCTATCCAGCGAGTCCTTGGCCTCCCACCCTCTGGCTTGGCAAAAAGGACCTGCTGGGGGAGCCTTTCTTGTGGCATTCTGACCAGGTGCCCGTACCAACGTAACTGAGATCTCTCAACACAGAGAAGCAATGGTTGAATATTGAGGGTTTCCCGAATTGCAGAGCTTCTGACTCTGTCGAGGCTTGTCAACCCGCAATCCCCTCGAAGGAACCTCATTTCAGCCGGATTCGTGTCCGCATTCTTTTAGTCATTACCCAACTCTCATGACCATAGGTGAGGATGAGGACGTAGACTGTGTTGAAGACAGCCAGCTTTGCCTTCTGGCTTAACTCCCACTTCAATATTACCAAACGGCCAAGCTCCCGCAATATTGTGCTTGCTGAGCCAATCCGAGTATCTAGCTCTACATCCCACTTTCCGTCACTCGTGAATATGGACCCAAGGTATTTAAACTTCTCCACCTGCCTCAGTGGGACTCCACTTACATGTAGAGTGCACTGGGATGGTTGTCTGGTTGTCTTGAGACCACAAATGTTTCAGTTTTGGCCACACTGATCTTCATTCTGGAGTCTGCACAAACAGCTACAAACTTATCCAGGGTCTGCTGGAGGTCATCTGTGGAAGAGCTAAGCAGAACTAGGTCATCTGCAAAAAGCAGACGTCCAATGCTACATCTTCCAATTCTGACACACTCACTGCCTTGGCTGTGCTTGTCAATCCAGTCCATAAATATTATGAAAAGGAGGGGTGACAGAGAGGTGTTGGCCTCCACCCTTGGCGGAGGCCAACAGAGACTGTGAAAGGTTCAGACTTTGTGCTGTTTACCCTGACACAAAACTCCGGGCATTCATACAGGGACTTGATGGCAACTAATAGTTGGCCATCCACTCCATACTCCTGTACTACTTACCAAAGCTTATCCCGAGGAACCCGGTCATATGCCTTCTCCAAGTCCACAAAACATCTGTAGACATTCTTGGCATATTCCCAAGATTTCTCAAAGACTTGCCTTAAAGTGAAGATTTGGTCAGTTGTGCTTCTACCAGGACGAAAGTCACATTGTTCTTCCTTAACTTTGACTCAACTATGCTTCTGCACCCTCCTTCGAAGCACCTAGCATATACTTTTCCAGGCAGGCTGAGCAGAGAGATGCCACGATAGTTGCTGCAATCTCTCTGGTCTCCCTTCTTGAATACTGGTATTATTATGCCTGTCTGCCATTGCTTTGGTGCTCGCCCAAATATCCAAGCAGCGTGACACACTCAAGTCAGCAAAAGAAATCCATCTCGATTTAAGGCTTTTAGCATTTAGGGCCGAATTTCATCATCACCAGCAGCCTTTCCTGATTTTATTGCTAAATGGACCACTTCTGCTGTGAGACTAGTCATTGCCCCGATCTGCATCTCTTGGATGGCCACAACTGCTGGGCCACCTGGGTTAAGAAGGCTCTCAAAATATTCCCTCCATCTGTGGAGGATATCCTTCTCGGTTGTTAAAAGTGCACCATCAGCGGTCTTAATTTGCCTTTACTGTGCACGATTTCCTCTCTTTAAGGCAGCGAATTATTTCGAATTCTAGCATTAAGATTTCTTGTTATTGATATATAGTCATTTTTATTACATTGATTTAACTGATTTTGTAGTTCTGCTTTTGATAGTTCTTCATTATTGAATTATTGTTTAAGTTTCAAAAGGTTACATTAGCTTAAATTAATGTCACTTTGTTGTGGAATTTTTCATAATTATCTACTATAAATATGTATGTACAGGCTAAAAAATTAGAATTTTATAATTAATATCAGAAATTTAGTTAAAAAATTTTAAATCATAATGTTTACTTAACATGTTTGCTGCCAACTACACGTATACTCGTAGTTGGTAAACCAGCTACACAAGCCAGCTACGAGTATACTCGTATGACGCTTACCTCCAGCAACAAGATTACTGTACTAACCTTGAAGAAGTGAAATTGCTCGGCGTACGGGAACAGACTATGCCAAAGTAGCTTGGCAGTGAACATGTTAAATTTCAAATTAAAGAAATACTTTATGTTGTGCAATATTTCTTTAATTTACTGTTCTGAGAGAAGAGTGTCAATTTTTGCCAGCTGTACATCATAGGATCTCTGTCCAATCAAGCTGTGTCTATCACTTTTTCCCTCCTCTTCAGATGACTAATGCAGACTAACATCACTTCTGTTCTGTTTCGTTTCCTTGGATTGAAAAGGCATTTGACAGGGTGCTGCATAATCAATCAGTTGCAACACATGGGTTGGGATATCTGGTAAGTAGATTGGATTGCAACTAGCTTTCTGATAGATATCAGAGAGTAGTTGTATACAGTAAAACCCCGAAGTTATGCTAGGTGGGACCAACAAAAAGCGCGTAAGTTGAATTCGCGTAACTCAGGGTATAATTTTGCATGTAATTTATATATACAAACATACAATTGAGACCAAAGGTGTACAAAAACACCTATATTTTTTAAGAAATATAATTATAATTGTAGTTTTTCATACATAAAAAAAAGAAAGTTATTTCGATGTCGATGGTCTCAAAATCTAATAGATTCGTCTGATGGCACAATGATTTTTTTATTCCTTGCCTTGTGGCTACAATTCGTTCCTTGTTAGAATCTATGTCCTCCAAAATCTGTAAATCAAACTTCTTTGCTAGCTCACAAATTTTCATTCCGCTTTTAAAATCCTTAATATGTTGAGTTTTGTTTCCAAAGTCAATGTTTCTTTTCTTTCTAGCTGTAGAAGAATCGGACCAGCTTCTTTTGGATGACATTATTATTTATTATTTTTTATGTGATAAAATTTTTATCAAGAACATAACATTAAACAATCGCAAGGTTTGTAGACTATAAAAATCGTGTGTATGAATGGAGACCGTGCGAAACACGTCAGTGCATGTTCACAGCAAGTGTGACACTGACGAATGCGGCCGGCACCTGAAAGATACGACTAGTGGTGAGGCATGAAGCAGGACGAGAATACGTACATATAAGAAACTGCATAACTCCGGATTCGCGTAAGTCAGGGTATGACTGTATAATAGAGCAGTATCAGGGAGTAAAAAAGGTTACAAGTGGAGTTCCATGAAGTTCAGTACTGGGATCACTGTACAGTCTTTGTCAATGATATTGTCACAGAACTACAGGGATATATTCAGGTGTTTGCAGATGATGTGGGTCTTGGGAGGGTTGTTAGTAATGGTGCTGATGGTCTTCAAGAGAATATGAATAAGCTTGAAATTTCCATGGATTGGTTGAATATGAACTTGATGTTAAGAGGACATATTGCAAAGGTTATGAAGACATCTCAGAGAATTTCTGCAGGATTGAGGAGGACATTTACCATGAAAGATAAGAGTGACGGTTCCATTGTATCAAGCTTTGATTAGACCAGATTTCATGCTCAGATCTGGTCATTGGGATTTGAAGGGGGATGAAGTAACAGAGATAGATAAAAAAAAATATTATCAGAACTGTGCAGTGTTGGTTATGAGATTATATCGTGGATATATTCTGACTGCAGGGATAGTAGACAAAGGTAAGGGAATATGATCGATACATGTAAGCT
This sequence comes from Typopeltis vanoorti, assembly GCF_054136105.1. NCBI lineage: Eukaryota > Metazoa > Arthropoda > Arachnida > Uropygi > Thelyphonidae > Typopeltis > Typopeltis vanoorti. Next base: position 126,823,081 of record NC_143560.1, read on the forward strand.
GTTAAAGTGTTATTATCGGATTAACACTGGGGAGATTTTTCATGTGATAGAATGAGGGAAAGGAAAAAAGACAATGGGTCATCCCTGGAAGTTGAAAAAGGAAGTAGAAGTAAAAGGGTAAGTAGTAAGTGTTTTGCACAGAGAGTGGTAAAAGTGCGAACATTGAATAAGTTCAAGGTGTAGTACAATAGACTTTGTCTTGACTAGTGTTAACCTTCCACAAAGAGACTTGTGACTCCATGGAAGTCAAGAAAATAGTAATGATAACTGGAGGTGACCAAGTTAAGTGACTCCTGAAGTTTTCAGGTTACTTTTGATTATAATTCTATGTATTGTAAATCTTTAGTTTTATGATTACAGGGTGACAGTAATTTAAGTTAATGTAGCATTTCAAAATTTATACAATAAGTCTGGATTTTTATTTTTATAATTTCCTACTCTTCTTTCCTTTGTCTCCTATTATTGTTTGTATTTGTATTTTATGTTTTCATTTTGTGTGCTCTTTGTATGGTTCCTACCCATTCTCTGTGTTCTGTCAGTGTATAAGGTTTTCAACCATTTCCTTGTTCTCTTTCTTGTGATTTTATTTCCATACAATTTTCTTTGTTCTGTTTCTGGTCATTTCTTTTACTTCATGAATTCTTTTGCTCTATTTATAGAAGTTTACTCTGTTTTTTTTTTTTTTTTTTTTTTCTGTATGATTTTTAGGATTTCTTTTGACCAGTTTCCTGCAATTTCATTTGTTTTATGGGAAAGTAGTGCAGATTGTAGGGGGGGGAGGGCATATTTTTATCTTAAATTCACTTAGCAAACATTTTGTTATAATGAACTATGTCTCTTGTTCCTTGGAGTTTGCTAAAGCAGTTGTCTGTTGTATACACTTAAAGCAAGTATAATTTACTTATATGCTTTTCAGTCAATTAGAAATTAAAATTTTAAACATATAAGGAATGATAAATACAATACACCAGTGGCGGCTTGTACATAAACACTGCAGCACCCCCAAGGAAAAAATGAAAAAATTAAATTTTGTTTGTGTTTATAAATAATAACAATGCTTACAACATTGTATAAATGCAATACAACATGTTAAAGGTTACAGCTTATGTTTTGACATTGATTGAATAATAATTATTATTATTATTCGTGACACCTCCAAAGAGTCTGAAGACTCATCGCAGGAGGACACCTACTGTACAACTCTGTCTCCACCACTACACCGAACCTCTACTACCAATCATCTACATCAGCGCCATCCACTACCTACTACCACAGCTAGTATTTTTTATCTGTAAATTGCATGTGTTCTGAAGTGCAAATTTGTCTGTATGCAGGATGAAAAACCCGAGTTTCTGGGAGAAAAAAACCCTGCTACCTCCATATGAGATCGGCTAACTCACCTTCGATTGAAAAAGTCCGTATAAAGATTCCTCCCATCATGACGAGACTTGAACTTAGGACTTTTCCAATTGAAGGGCACAACATACCGTATTTCTTCCAATTGTGCTATGGAGGCGCTAGTTAATAATTAAAATTGTTCGATTAATGCTTTAGATTACAAAACATATGCACTGCGATCTAACGCAGTGCCGGAATTATCATGTGCAGTCAGTTCCGGCTAGACTTGCCAATATTCATTTGCACATGTCACTGCACGTAACAAGTGAATCGGACACTGCAATTTATCTGTAGCAGTGTTGCTACAGATAAATTGCAGTGTCCGATTGGTGGTGAGGGTGAAATATTTTTGGTAGATCTTATTTTATTCTGTTAAAATAAAATATAATTATTTATTTATTATAAATACAAGGCTGAATTATGATGAGTGGCACTGTTGAAAATATGAAAAGAATTATATTTTCTCAATTATTGTTACATGAAAAATTGTTGTTACATGAAACAATGCACTGCGATCTAACGCAGTGTCAGAATGTCGAAACTGACACTGCTCGACAAGCAGTGTCGCTACAGATATATTGTATGCTTGCATGCGTTATTTCCATGCCTACAGCTTTTATTATTGGTGTGTGTTCATGGTGAGGGCGAAATATTTTTAATAAAGCAATTTTTAATTGTAAATTTACTTATTAATAAATTGATTAGGAAAAAATGAATTCTTTTTTCTTGTTTTGTATATGCAACACTCCCACTTAAAATTTTCACCAGCCGCCACTGCAATACACCATATTAAATTTCTTTCTTTGTGTATTTAATAGTTCATATTACATTACTTACAGATTAAAATTAATAAGCCTGCAACTTAATTTGTACGCTTTGAACTTATAAATTTAAGAATGTGAAGTTATGCTAAACATACCCAAATAACTCTTCATTGTGTATGTAGATAAAATACTACAATGAGGTTTCACCTTCATTGTAAAACTATCTTGCCTACATTTTTTTCCTTCATGATGAGGTAAAGGTACATTATACTGCCATTATTTTGTCACAAAACACAAGTCTTGTATGGTATATGGTAGATGTGTTTAGTACTTAATAACATTAAAAATAAAAACTTTACAGAAAACAAAAGGCTTTTTATTTATTATATTTTAGTTTCCTTTCACCGAAGCCTTCAATTTTTAAATCCTGATGAGATAGAACTTCCTCCAGAGCCACCTGGACGATGTTCAAATTCATTACAAGTGAGTATTATGTATATATGTATGTTTACATATATGTATATATATGTTCATTTTATATTATTTTGTTTGTTATATTTAAGTCGTACATCATCAAATTCCTGTATCCTCAAGGGGTGTATATCATAGTTCATATTATATACTTCTTGTGATGGGATTAATAATATCACTGAACATGCTAAATGGCATTCTAAATTTGATTTTTTGTTGTAAAATATAGTATAAGCCATTCTGAGATTTTTTTGGGGTACCTTTCGCAAAATGAAGTGGTTATCATCTATTTGAATTGTTTTGTATGCATATACAGGGTGTCCCAAAATTCATGCAAGATTTAAATTTAGTGCCATTTGTGCGGTAAAGTGTTGCCAACGAGAAAAAAAAGTGACAGCTGACAGTTCAAGGTTATTAAAAATGGAGCGCTACACAAAAGAACAACGCATTTTCATTGTTGAGCAATATTTTAAAAATAATGAAGGTTTGGCAGCTACAGTTTGCAATTTTCGTACAAAATATGGTCAGAATAGTGATTTAACTTCATCAACTGTGAAAAGATTAATTAAAAAATTCAAGGAAACTGGATCAATTAGTGATCTTATATACTCTGGCCACCCTTCAACAAGTCATTCAACAGAAAACATCGAAGCAGTTCGTGAGAGTGTTGCTGAGAATCCAGGAACATCAATTCGGCAACATGGTCTTGAATTGGCATTTCAAGAAGCTCTGTACAGCGTATTCTCACGAAAGATTTGCATCTTTATGCTTACAAAGTTCAATTGACTCAAGAATTGAAGCCTACTGACCACACACAGCGAAGAGAGTTCGTTGAATGGATTATGGAACAACAAGTGGATGCTTATTTTTCGAACAAAATCATCTTCAGCGATGAGGCTCATTTTCATCTTGATGGCTTCGTTAATCGACGAAGCCATCAATCATTTGGGGTTCAGAAAATCCACGAGTGAATGTTAAGAAACAAATGCATCCACAATGTGTCACTGTTTGGTATACGGATTTTGGGCTGGAGGCATCATTGGTCCATTCTTCTTCGAAAATGCTGCTGGTAAGGCAATAACAGTTAATGGTGCTCGCTATCGCGACATGATAATCCAGTTTTTTGTGCCTAAATTGCAAGATATGGATGTGGACGACATGTTGTTTCAACAAGACGGTGCCACATGGAAACAGTTCAATTACTGCATGAGTCATTTCCTGGTCGTGTAATTTCCCGTTTTGGTGATCAGAATTTGCTGCCCAGATCATGTGACTTAACGCCATTGGACTCTTTTCTTTGGGGTTTTTTATGCCAACAAGTCCATGACCAGCCTTGAAGGAGGACATTGAACGCTGTATCAACGAAATTCAGCCACATTTATGCAAAACGGGCATGGAAAATTTCGACAAAAGAGTGCATATGTGCCAGCAAAGCCGTGGAGGCCATTTACCCGATATGCTATTCCATGCATAACCCTATACTTTATGAATCAAGAAATTACAATTTTTAATTAAAAACCTGTGTTTTCTATCAAAATTACTTCTTGCGTGAATTTTGGGACACCCTGTAGAAAGGCTTAGACTGCTGATTATTCATAATAGTCTTTCTATATATAATATTAAGACTATTTTTAGAATTGGCATTTACTATGAAGCAACCTCCTCCCTCCAAGGTCCACAAGTATGGTTGCATTAATTTGCCAAAGATCTGGGAGACAGTCATTCTGAGACCAGATAGCCTGACTTCTCAAAATTAATTTTATGGTTATCCAGTCCATCAAGGGCATCATATTACAGCATTAGTTCAATTTCAGGTACAATTTGGATTGCTTGCAATGATTTAGCTTTGTGCCTGTGCATTTTGTATTATTACAGATATAACAATGTAAAGAAGTAAGCTGTGAAAGGAGTATCAGTCTGATACTCAGATAATAAATTAAGTATGATAGCTAAAAGCAAAAACTAGTTAATGTTAACTAATTTGATAAGATTGCAAATCAAAATATGAACTATAACTATTTATGAGTGTCAAAATCAATTCAAAATTCTTTAACGAGGGTGGTCTGAAAAATTCTCAGCCTCAACCATAGATGGTAACACTATTGGCAAGATTTTTTTTTTCCTAAGTTGGTACATCTCTCGTAAGCATCCATGTGAAATTGCAAGTCATTCTATCAAGTAATATGTTTTATACAGCTGTCTGAAGCAAAAGTGTTGTCTGTATCCCTTGAAATGGATAAAATTGAGTATCGTGCAGTTATAAAATTCTTTGTAAAAGAAGGTTAGAGCTAAAAGAAATTCATTCCAAGTTCATAAAGTTTATCAAGAAATGGGCTGCCGAGTTTAAACGTCGCCATACCAGCCTTTAAGATGATCCACGTGAAGGACGTCCAAAAAGTTCTGTTACACTTTTTGGACGTTCTTTCATCAGGACAATCATTGATCAAGTGCACGATATGGTATTGGATGACCGGCAAGTCAAAGTGTGTGAAATTGCTGAGACTATCAGCATTTCAAATGAATGTGTAGGATATATTTTGCATGAAGAATTGCAAATGAAAAAGCTTTGTGCAAGATGGGTGCCACACTTGTTCATAGCAGATCAAAAACGTACTCTCGTGAAAATCTCTGAATAGTGCTTGAAGCGTTTTAACAAGAATAAAACTGATTTTATGAATCGATTGATTATTACGGATGAGACTTGAATTCACCATTACACACCAGAATTCAAACAGTATTAAAAACAGTGGACAGAAGCCAGTTGTTCAGCACCAAAGAAGACACAGTCTGTTCCATCAGCAGGAAAGGTCATGAGATCGGATGCTAAAGGCATTTTGTTTATTATCTTGAAAAGGGTAAAACAATAACCGGGGAATATTATTTCGATCTTTTAACCAGAGTAGATGAAAAAATTTGGGAGAAAAGAAATGGTTTGCAGAAGAAAAAAAATCATCTTTCATCAGGACAATGCACCTGCCCATGAAGGTGTTTTGGCAATGAGAAAATTAAGGGATCTACACTATGAATTATTGAAACATCCACCCTGTTCCCCAGATTTGACTCCCTCTGACTTCTATCTCTTCCCAAAACTAAAACTCTTCCTCGCTGGTCAGCGTTTTTCTTCGAATCAAGAGATGATTGCAGCTGTAGAGGAGTATTTTGCAGATCTCACTGAGAACCACTACAGGGAAGGGATAATGGCACTGGAATAAATGTATTAGTCTTAAGGGAGATTATGTTGAAAAATGAAAATAATTTTGAAATTATAAATTCGTTTTTTCACTGTTAGACCGAGAACTTTTCAGACCCCCTCGTATAGTATGTAAAAAGGGAGTAAGGATAATTTAAACAAATTAAGCCTAGCCATTTCCTCTGAAACAATTTTGAATAATCTGATTACATATGCAGAAAAATTAAATAAGTATTTTACAAGCATATATACAAACACTGGTTTATTACATGGGAAAATACTTTATGGAAAAGATTTACCTAATGACATTATACAGGAGGATGAAATTATTTATCTAAAAATCACTGGCATTTGATGTTGGAGGTAGGAATGTCTCTCCCTCTCTCGGTGGCAAACAGATGTATGTGACAGTTAATTAATCCACTTCTAATCATCTTCAATGGGAATAGTACTTTCTGGTTAGAAGTTGCAAGAATGATTCTTCCTAAGGGTAATTCATCACATAAAGTGATCTTAGTGATAGTAACAAAAAATTAAAAAAAATTCATATCCAGTGTGTTCTTAGATAGGGATATCTTGATAAACATGGGACAATGATTTCACTAAGAGAAGATCAGTTATGCTAAATTGGCTTCCTTTTTATGAATGGATCAAAAAAGAAATAAGCTAAGATCTTGGGCATGTTATGATTTATTTTAATTTTAGCAAAGCCTTTGATGGCGTTCTACGTAAGAACCTTATGATTAAAATGTGTCAGTTAGATATTGATAGGGAGACAGCAGAAAGTGATCTTCAGAGAGTGCTTTAAAAAAATCCCCTCTGTTGGAGCAGGTACTACAGGGGGTCTGATGTTCAGACCTTGTTGTTTAATATATTGATAAATGAGTTAAGTTCAAGTATTAAGTTTAAAATTTTTCTTTTTGTTGATGAAGTAAAGTTGGGCAGAGTAGTCAGTTGTTCAGGTGACCTAAGTTCTTTACAGGCTGATACAGGGAAGAGGGATTTAACATTTTATATGAAATGATCTTACTGAGGATAAGAAGATCTTCGTGAGTATAAGAAGTTGTGATTTTGTTATGCAAGTCAATTCAGTATTGGATTGTTTCCTAACTGTACTCACCAAAGGTTTGAATGAATATCAAAAAAATCAATGTATTTATTTGAAAATTGTTGGTATGTTGCAATTGAATTTTTTTAACAGGAGATTGGCACATACTTCATAAGGTTTTTTTTTTTTTCCCAAGTGAAGAAATTTTCAACATTTATTTCTGATCCTGAGTAAATGAATAATAAGGTGAATACACCCTTTCATTACTTGTATTACTTGAGTCCATAGTGGACTATGGACTCAAGAAGTTTGAGGTGGCTCTGGAGAAGAAGAAAGCAAATTGAAAGTTCCTAACAAGTAAGTCAGTATGTATGTGCCCTTGAGAGAATAGAGAAAAATGGAATAAACTTAAGTTAAATAAGTAGCTAAGCAAAAGTCAATGGAAGGCTTTGTTAAGAATTAGGAAGCTAAATATCAGGAAGGTGGCAAAATGTTTTTGAGGCTAATGAAAAAGCTTTGAAATGGAAGAAAGAGTATTAAAAGAGGAATCAGAGATGATAATGGTAAAATAAAAATTGAAGACAAAGATATCATGGATATGTGAACAATCCAGATTGTTAAATGAAACAAGAAGTGTCAGAATAGTAGTAGAAAATATCCAGCTATATGGAGTATGTATGTACTTGTGGTTGGGAAAAAAAAAAAACCCATCAGAAATCTGAAATGTCAAATGGTAACTGAAGTAGATGATATTTGACCATCCCAGATTCTAGTAACTGATTCTACTCATTCACACTCTCCTAGCAAAAAATCTAGTCATCACATCACACTCCTGCCCAATTTCCAGGGAAGACCCCTAGTTCTTCCCTATCCAGATCTATTCTGAAAAATTTCCTCTGTATCAGTTCTGTATAAAACTTCCAGTAATTTGATATGACTCAATCAAATCACCCCATTTCTATCTGCCAGCTTTTGTAATTGAACATATCTTCAGTCACTGCTCATAAGGAGCATTGCTACCATCTTCATCTGTCATTTGTCTCTGGATCCTGTTCATTCTCCCTCATCCCCAACAATCTGTGCATATTCCAGATTGGGGGGGGAGGAGATGCTCTTATCAGTGCCTTATAAAGAGGTACTAATCTGATTACCTGTTTAACCACGTTTGCAATATGTCCTCTAAACTTCAACTTCCTAGCCACCAGCTCATCACTCCTTAACCCTGGCTTCATCAATTCCTGGAGCACAGTTCCATCAACATGGTGCATAACTTATAATCTTTTCACCCCACAAGGCATAACTTTACACTTTGCCACATTAAACGGACATCTGTTTTTCCTTTGCCCATACTGTCAGTCCGCTTAAAATTGTCCTGTAAAATTTCAACCTCTTTATTGATTATTACTCTGCCCTATTTTTCATCATTGGCAAATAACTGAATATTTCCTCTCAGATCATTTTCTATATCATTAACGTACTAATTAAATAGTAGGGGCCGAAGTACAGAGCCATGTGCCATGCCACTATTCACAGGCCCTCTACTGGAGTCTACTCCTGAAGAAACGATTGTCTAGCATCTCTCCCTCAACTACCTTCTTATCCACATCACCATCTTTATGTCATCTCAACCTTAACCAAATTCTCCAATATATTGACAGCTATTCCTGAGATGCAGATCCTTCGAATTTGGAGCTTCCTTTATGCAATTTTTTCCCTTTTTTTTTTCAATCCCTTGGGATCATCCCAGAGCTGAGACTTAGACAATGGGGTCAAAGGCACACTGCCAATTCCCTAGCACCTTCTTGTAATGTGGAAGGTGATATACCATATAAAGCTGTATTCAAATCAAGATTCTGTAATACCCTTATGTGTTTCCAGTTCATCTATCCATTTCCACATCAACCATTGCACTCTTGTAAATGTAGTATCTCCACCTGGATGATATACCCTAACAAAGTGATCATTTAGTAATTCAACTATTTGGTCTTCAGTTACCTCCATACCATTAACATTTGTCAAAATTATTCTTCCATAATCATTCTTCCCTTTACTTGTCACATACCAAAAGAATGACTTTGGCGTACACACAGCTAATTTCCTCTCATACTGGTCACTCTTCTGGCCTTCACGTGCCTGCTGATCACTTTTTTCTTTGAATTCCTTCCACAAGTTTTTGTTGTAGCTCCTGCTTAATGATGCTATTCATCCATTTAATTCCCACTTGATTTATCCTCCTGACTCTAGGTATGCAGTCGTACTTTCTCAAACTCTTTACCATCTCCCATTCACTATCAACAACCACCTTGCATTTTCATGCCATGACATTGCTCCAAGCAGTCTCCTGAGTTTGTTGTACTTACTAACTCTGTAATTCCACATATATCCCCTATAGGAAAATTGCATACATTTAGCCACCTCCTAAGTCAGAACCACATGATTATTTTCACTAATTGGTGCCCCCTTTGGTTAGAAAGATTTGGGTTCAAATCCACTGTAGGGCATGAAGAACCTTTTATCAGAACTTATGAACTGTAGGTTACTCAGCTAATCTCATATGGAGGTAGCAGGGTTTTTCCTCCCCGAAACTAGTTTTTCATCCTGCAAAACAGGTAAACCAGCCAGAAGAACAAAATTTGCAGACATAGCAGACAATGTTCATAGGATTAACGGCCCTGTCATAAAAGCCAAGATACTTGGCCCTGACATGCCATTGAGCATAATGCAAAAGTGAAGATGGGACAAGCATTTGAGAAATCATGGATATATAACAGGTATATGAAAAGTGCCAAGAGATTATGCATAGTCACCAGTCAATATGTAGTCTATATTGAAGTTGTAAGTTAGTGGCTAGAATTGAAGGAGGTACTGGAAGACTGTTTGTAAAATCCCCATGTACAAGAGTGCACACTATCTCCATTATTCATCTATATGGACCACATTATGAACGTCCATTCATAATAATGTGGAATTAAACCCAATATCAAATCGCAAAATGCAGTAATTTTATTAAAATACAGTAACCTACCAGTTATCCATCGTCAGTGGGAAGGCAATTTGCCATTCTGATGAATGAAATGATAAGTGTAGTACAGTTATATCATGCTCTACTATACCGGTCTGTTCATAATGTGGCCCATAAGTCATTTGACATAGATAGGTTGGTTAATTGAGTTGCTTTCAAGGCCAGATAAATGGCCTATTACCGTTCTAAAATAAAGAGCTTAAGAGACTTCAATCTGGCAAAAGTAAGTTATTGATATAAAGGATATTTCCATTATTATTAATGGAAATATTCAAAGCCATATTCAAAAATTTTTTCTGAGAGATTATGAGAATACAACCTTTGATATTGGAATTGTCTTGGTTTGCACTTCTTAAAAGACAGTCCATGAGCTCATAATATGAATATATTATATTCATATTATGAGCTGTTTATTACTGTTTATTACTGCTTATAAACAGAATAGGAAATGATTACCAGACATATAGAAATGTGTTGGAAAAATTTGGAGAAAACAGCAAAACTAATTGTTGTTAGTTTTCTCCTGGTAAGTACCTGCTAGAATTCTGTTCAGGACATAAACTAATTATTATTCACACCATCACAATGTTCCAACATAAAGCTGTGCACAAATCTCCAAAAGTAGAAAAATCAGAACTCCATGATGACTCTAGAAGTAAAAGTGAGAGTCAAGGAAAAGAAGAAAGCATATCAAAAGTTTTGGAAAGTAAGCTTGTGTTCTTAGAGAATACAGAGAAAAATGTAAGAATATGAAGCACTGTGTAAAACTAGCTAAACAGAAGTCATGGGAAGACGTTGGTAAGAGCATAGAAAATAATTATTAGGAAAGTAGCAAAATATTCTGGAGGCTATTATAATTACGGCTATTTTGCCTGCTTCAGTTTAGGAGTGCCCCTGTTTAAATCATTGGCTATTTACTCACGGATTCTTAGGGCATTGTAGATGTAAATTTGCCAAAAAGTATATGTAGCATAAGGAAGAGAAATTTACACATACTTTTTTTTCTGGGTGTTGTGGCTTTTCTTCTTTCTGCGATGTCCGAAAACTACTGAGTGTGTGGAGGGGGGAGGTAGGCAATTTGGGAGAATTAAATTAGAAAAACCCAGGTTTTTTTCAGTAATATATATATATATAATTATATTATATGTTATATAGGGTTGGGAAAAGGTGAAAGGGTTGATTTTTTATATATAGGGAGGAGGAAGGGGAAAGGGGGTTGACAGGATGCGGTCCATTTCGACTATTTTTGGTCGTCATCTGAACACATTGGGAAAGTGGATGCTATGTCAGGTTGGGTAGGTGCTTCTGTTTTTGAAGTGTTTGTGTTATCGCCTATTGGTCGGTGTTGTGACCTCAATTTTATGTTGTGAAGCTTCCAAACCTCGGAGAGTATGTAGGGCCTGTGTACGTTGATAGAGTTCGCATCACATTTTATGGCTGTTGTTTCCGATATTCTAAGCATTGTTTCATTGTCTTGTCTGTCTACTATGATGGCCTTGTTGATCTGCGGGGTATGTTTTTGTTCAAGGGTGTGAACAGCTATTTCCGTTTTTCCTGTGCTTTGTATTCGATTTTTCTTTTTGATGTTACGTTTTTTAGTGTTTAAATGTTCAGGAATAGGGATGTTACAATCACGGAAGTGTTCTTGTAGTCTTGCCCATAGAGACCTGATGGTGGAACCTGTGTAGGTGATATCACAGTCTTTTTGGCAGGGAAATTTTTAGACTACATTGTGATGTTCAAATATTTCTTTCTGTGTGTGAGGTTTGGTGGGTTTTAGGAGATTTGCCAGTTTTTGGAAGAAATAGAAATAGAAACAGAAAGAAATATTTGAACATCACAATGTAGTCTATAAATTTCCCTGCCAAAAAGACTGTGATATCACCTACACAGATTCCACCATCAGGTCTCTATGGGCAAGACTACAAGAACACTTCCGTGATTGTAACATCCCTATTCCTGAACATTTAAACACTAAAAAACGTAACATCAAAAAGAAAAATCGAATACAAAGCACAGGAAAAACGGAAATAGCTGTTCACGCCCTTGAACAAAAACATACCCTGCAGATTGACAAGGCCATCATAGTAGACAGACAAGACAATGAAACAATGCTTAGAATATCGGAAACAATAGCCATAAAATGTGACGCATAATCTCCGAGGTTTGGAAGCTTCACAACATAAAATTGAGGTCACAACACTGACCAATAGGCGATAACACAAACATTTCAAAAACAGAAGCACCTACCCGACCTGACATAGCATCCACTTTCCCAATGTGTTCAGATGACGACCAAAAATAGTTGAAACGGACCGCACCCCGTCAACCCCCTTTCCTCTTCCCCCTCCCTATGTATAAAAAAATCAACCCTTTCACCTTTTCCCCACCCTATATAACATATAATATAATTATATATATATTACTGAAAAAAACCCTGGTTTTTCTAATTTAATTCTCCCAAATTGCCTACCCCCCCTCCACACACTCAGTAGTTTTCGGACATCGCAGAAAGAAGAAAAGCCGCAACACCCAGAAAAAGGTATGTGTAAATTTCTCTTCCTTATGCTACATATACTTTTTGGCAAATTTACATCTACAATGCCCTAAGAATCCGTGAGTAAATAGCCGTAATTATAATAGCTTATTAAGAGGAGTAACATGGGAGTTTTCCCAGAAATCATACTGTAAACAGATTCAGAGATGATAAAGGTGACATGAAAAATGAAGATAAAGTTATTCTTGATATTTGGAGTAATTACTTTGAATGATTATTAAATGAAACAAGCACAGACATCATGGTGGTAGAAAATACTCAACAGAAATACATGTCAATACTTGAAGTAGAAAAACCATCAAAAACATGAAATGTGGAAAGGCAGTTGAAGTAGATGATATTCAACCAAAAATGTTCAAATGTGGAAGTATAAAAGTTTTAAGTGTCTACACTATATAATTCAGAAGGCTGGGTTAGAGGGTTGAAATCTGGATGATTGGAGCAGAGCTCTCATAGTACTCATCAGTAAAAAGGGAAATAAAACAATGTGAGAATTACAGAGAAATTTCCTTACTTGAGTGTTCCTGGTTAAGATTTATGCAAGCATATTTGAGAAACAGCTAAGAAAAATTGTGTGAAGGGAAGGTTGGAGAAGTATAAGCTGGATTCAGGCTAACTAGAGGTTGTGAGGATCAAATTTTCACTTTAAGACAAATAGTTAAGAAATCATGGGAATATAACAAGGATCTGTATTTAAGTTTTGTGTCTGGAAAAGGCGTATGATAAGGTGCTAAGAGAAAAGCTGTTCAAAATGCTACAGTTATATGGTGTAAATGGGACTTTATAATCAAGCAATGTTTACTCTATATTTCAGTCATTAAGTCAGCAGTTAGAATTGAAGGATGTACAAGACGGGTTGATGTTAAATCAGATGCGAGACAAGGGTGTACATTATCTCCACTATTATTCATCATCTGTATGGATCACATTATAAAGGAAAGTGGTATTAAACCTGATATTAAAATTGGAGTTAATCTGAGCTCTTTACTTTATGCAGATGATGCTGTGCTTAAGAATAAATGCATTACAAGTCTGCTGGATTACCTGACTAAATTGAATAACTGTTGTAATAAATTTGGTATAAAATTCAGCAATAAAAAGACAGTGAAAATAGGCAGAAACATTTTAAACATCAACTGCATCCTGAATGGAGAACCTCTGGGACAAGTAAAACATTTAAGCTAATTAAGTGCAGTTTTTAGTTAAGATGGCAAAATAAATATGGAAATAGCAGAATTAGCAAAGATAATATGGTAGGAAATCAACTGAATAAATTTATGTCATAAGAGAGAAATTAGTCAAAACACTAATCTAGCAGTGTATAAGACTGCATTCAAACTAGTTTTAAGTAATGGGGGAGTTGGATTAGAAATAAAGTACTTTATCAGATACTAGAGTTCAACAGATATGAAAGTTCTTGGAAAAATTAGGAGAGTGAACAGATGTCATCAGTGGCAGAATCATAAAAATGGAATATATTAGGAATGAACTTGACACTATTTAGCAGAGCTAATCTCAGCTGGTGTGGTCCTTAAACAGAATGGGAGAGGAAAGGTTAGCATAACAAATGTTCTTTGCTAGGATGGCAGGAAAAGATCCAGAGGAAGACCAAGATCTAGGTGAATTGATACAGTAAAAAGTGCCTTAAAAGACAGAAATGCAAGATCTGATAATGTTGGAGTTGTGATAGATAACAGATTAATTTAGAGGAAAATTAATCGATTAATAAATAATAAATTAATAAATAAATTGATAGGATGTTAGTGCTGCATGAAAAATTTACATCATTACTATCATAAAGTTCTGTATATCCCCTGAGGGTACAATTCACGAATTTCATTATGATGATTAATGGTTTTGTTTCACTGGCCTGCTGACAGCTGTTTGTTGGTTCTCATCAGAGACCATCCAGAAACCTTCAAATGGCAACCCTCTTATTCTCATAATCTCTCAGGAAAATTTTCAGTCAAGCTATTAATAATAATGGATATATAATATCCTTTTAATAAATATTTTATTTTTGAAAGGAAAATCCTTAGAAACATATTTGGATGTGAATGACAATTGTCTCTGGAGGATCAGATATAACCATGAGTTATATCAACTTTATAAAGAATCCACAATATCTAGTATAATCAAGTTCAAAAAGATGTGGTGAGCATATGTTTTCATATGGAAAATGATAGTATTCTTAAGAAGACAATAATAGAAAAATTCTTGGTATAAGACCAAAAGGAAAACCTATAACAAGGTGGATAGAAACCATTAGTTGAGATAGCAATGTCCAAACTGGAGAAGTAAAGTTTTGGACAGGCAGAGTTGGAGGCAACAGATCCAGGAGGCCTAGGATCGATTTTGGCTGTAGAGCTATAAGAGAAGTAGTAACATATTTTCTATCAAAAAGTCTTTTTATTTTTATGTATGCACCTTCTGAGAGTTCACTTTTGAAAAATAACTTTCTGACATGAGATTGTTATAGTTGGACAGAGGGTGTTTGTCCTCTTGAGATTTCTGTTTGGTCTTATGAAAACCAACTGTTCAAAACAGCTATCAGGCCAGTGAACCTAAATGCACTCATAAAAGGTGAATATATGGGCTCGTGGACTGATGTAATAAGTGTAAACCAAGATAATGCAGATGACAAAGGTTATATTCTCATAAGCTCTTGGGACAATTTTGAATCTAGCTATAATAATCTCAATCTGATTAATATTAAATATTTAGAAATGAAATTTAATTCAGAATGAATTACAGAAAATGAAGTAAAAGAGTGAAGATCTCTGGATGTTTAACAGAATGGTATGAAACAATGAGATTTTAAATACTGTATCTACAGTAGATAAAAGCAACACTTCAAAAAATTGTAGGAATAAAGAACTTGATCAGCAATGAAGAAATATACATAAAATATGCCTTATAACCAAATAAATGAATGGCAAAAACATTTAAACATTTACAGAGTGCCAAAAGATAGAATAATTATAAATATGGAAACAATGTAACTTCCACCCACAAAGATTTGTAAACATATAGTACATTAATACTGGTGTGAACTAAGATTTTGTTTGTCTGTGTTTATATATATATATATTTGGTCCGCGCGGTTAGCCTAGTGGCTGTGCGCTTTGCAGCCATATGCCTGGGGAAGGAGTGTCCTAGGTTCGATTCCCGTTGGTGACATGAGGAGCTGAAGGATCTTCCTCAGCCATAGCCAAGTTAGCCAGTCTTGGCGTTGGACAGTAAGGTTTTTTCCTCAGTTTATCCTGGGATTTTTTTATCCCGCATAGCAGGCAAACTGGCCTTGAGAACTCAACACTACAGACATAGGATATACCGAGGTGTAGGGCTTGACCCCCATATCCTGTGAACAGTTTCAGGTTCGATGATTAATAAACCCTCAACACCGCAAGGTAAAAGAGGGAAAGGAAGATGAGATGAGATAGATATTTGTATTTTTATGTTTTTTACATAATTTGGAAACTCTGCTGTACAGACAAAACATGGAACTTTATCAAGCCACTTCTGGCCTCCAGTAAGCAGGATAGTGGTCTCCCACCAGGTGATGAAAGTCATCTCCCACCTAAAGACAATCAGAATTCATGCCCACAGTGGAATTTGAACCTGCATCCAATTGGTTCGAGAGCAGTATGCTAACCACTTGGTCAACTAAGATGGCATTTACATGCTATATTTATCTTCTGTATTCTTCACAAATTCTACCCATGACTGTTGTTTAACTGCTTTTACATATAATTTTGCTTGCTTACATTTCTGTGTATTCTCTAAAGGCATATGATGACTTACATTTCAGGTCCATTCAGTATGATCTTTTCCAGAACTCTAATGCCACAGCCCACTTCAGCGTTCTGACTTTTCTATCGTTGTGAATAACTTTTCCATTCAGTTTCCAGCAGAAATGACCCAGTGTACTCTTCACCTGTCATGAAAGTTAGATATTATCTTAGTTATCCTCTGTTGGATTTATTCTGTTGTCTTCTAATCCACTCTGAACCCGGGTGACCATATCTGTGCTCAGCAGTCAATGTTCTTCCAATAAGATTAACTTCCTTAAAAAAGGTATATCTGTTTTGGTGGCCAATAATGAGATTATTGTTACATCAGATTGTATTTATACCTAATATATATATATCATATGTGCTTAGTAACTATCATTGTTTTGCTTGCTTTCTGTTTATTTACCACAGATTTATTATTTAATTAAGTTATTTATTTTGCATTATGAATTCATATCAGAATGTGAGAATAGTATTAAATTCTTTAGGAAAAAATTGCAGAACTATTGCAAAAGAAGTTAGAAGGCAAAGATATGAATGCATCTATTCAAGGAAGGAAGGATTTTAGAAATCCTAGGTAAAAAGTTCTAGCCATTTAAAATATAAAAATTTCATGAGTATTTGCAGTTTTTATTAAAATTAAGTATGTTTATTGATTATAGAATTCTCAATCATGGAATGGTCTGTGTATGTTAATATCACTGTCATAATACCCATAAGGTAAATATTATAATACATACTATTACTATGGCATAATGTTGTTCACAAGTTTAATTCGGGATGCAGTACCTGCTAAATTGGATCCATTATTCTTTTTTTAAAGTCACATTTAATTGCACATTACTAATTAATATTGTAATATTCCCATACCAGACCATTTACATTCCACCACACACACACACACACACACACACAAAAAATACAAGTAAAAGTACATTAGCAATATCAACAAATATTATATTTGAAATATATGAAATATTATATTATATTTAGAGATTCAGAGCAACTTAATTTGATTTCATTTTCATAATGGTGACCTCAATTTCATGCTATACAATCAAATACAGTACTGAAATTGAGGTCACCATTATGAAAATGAAATCAAATTATGTTGCTCTGAATCTCTAGTGAAAAGAACCACTGATATGTAATAAAGATGAAAAGACTATGTAATCTCTTTCTCTCCCTTATGGCAATTAAATAAAATAAATTACTTCCTTTTACTTTTGAACCAATCACACTCTATGTAATACATTATTTCATCAACACACAGCCAGCTCATAGTTCTCTAAAATCTGATCATGAATTCAACAAAGTAACGAGCACATAGTTATGTTGCTGGTTTTCCATGTATGTTGCAGGTTTATTTGTTGTGTATATTTTAGTTCGTTAAAAAAAAACACTAATACCTTTGATTCCCTTACACTAACCCCAGGCAGCCGCAATGCGAAGTCCGAGGCACGTGCAAGGCACCCACGTGGGAGACATATGGGAGAAAAGATAGCACGGAGTGCAAAAAGCTTAGGTACCATCAGCAATCTGTGACATAGTATGGAGAGCAGCCGCGAGTAATATAAAAGATTTGGCGGCGCGAGCTTGGTGCCTTTTTCTTGGTTCGTGCCTCTCTCCTCTTGGTTTCGGGTTCCGGTAGAAGTCGTTCATGCAGATGGGAAGAATGACGATCAACGATGGCCATGCAATCAGGTAGCGGTCCGGTCCAGGCATAGCAGCGGCACAGCTAAACAGCCAGTGAAGACCGCAGCTTTATACTGAACCACACGCACCCATCCATCAGAGTAGTATCGCAATCATCGGGACAGGAGTGATTCGTGAACGTAATCACTAGTTTGCAAAATCGGAGGACAACAAGTAGCAGATCGAGGAAACTAGCTGAGAGGAGTCAGCAAAGATTGATCAAGAGGAAATTACTACTTAGTCCACTTGATCGGTAACTTAAAACCTTTTATTTGTCCATTGAACTGTGAACAGAGCTAGGAAGAGTTAATGTGCTAATGTAATAAGTGATAGGCCTTGCTAATATATGACAGGACTGTAGTACTTTAACCTGTGGTAAATTGTTGTAATTCTAGAAGTATATTGTAACAGATATTGTCCTTGAATCATTTTTGGTGTGTTATAATCTAATCTTTGGATATTGAGTAGTTATTCACTTGCATAGCTGTGATAAGTGAACAAGAATAGGACAGTTTGATTTGCTGATGTCTTATAGTGCAACGCTTTAATTGTAATTAGATCTTGTCTGATATATTGGTGTTACCTGCAGGAACAAAATTTTTATGTTTAGAATAACTTTGATTACTATGTACAATACCTTAGAATGAATAAATATTCTCGTTTTCTTTACCTAAGTAAATTGCCTGATTTCTCAAACCGATGCACCGCTTTCTTAAATTAGAACCTGTATAAAAAAATTCAAGGGGGGAGGGGGCTGGTTACGACTGCTAATTGAAGAAAGTAATTTAAGGGCTTGTTGATTACTAGATTCCAAGATCGTGTGACAGTCTGCATGTTAACTCTCTGAGAAGGAGATTTCTCTTGTATAGGAATTAAGATGGCGCAGCTTCAAAAAATAAATTTTTCTTAATTCTGAAAAGGAGTTAACTCCAGAATTACAACCAAGGAAAATTGGCCCTAGCCTAAGGCATTCTCTTTGTTTGTAGGATTTGCACACGTGATCTATTGGAATGATAGGCCACTGAAGGAATAGGTTTTAGCTAAGATACAATACTAAGTAAAGGGAGGAGAGATAATATCATAATAAGTGTATAACAAGATAGTAATTAAGATAATAAAACATAAAATAAATAAATATACACTTAAGAGAAAGAAAAGATATAATACTAGGTCCTCCTTCGGGCAGTCAAGTACTGTGCAGTGCAAACACCACTTCCACTGAGCTACACAGGCTCTTTGTCATCATCATCTTCTTCGTTGTTGGTTTTATTCCTATTTTATTTTGATTACTTGATATATAGTTCTAAGTTCATTTGTTGGTTTTTTAGTAATTATTTTTTCAACATTTTTTGTCCAAATCTCATACTATTTGGGCTCAATCATCGAAGAGCATTAATTTGACACTCATACCTAGGTATGTCAAATTAATACTCTTTTTTAATATAAATTTTTAATTAGTTAAACTTAATTTTAGCCTAAGATTGAAAAAGCTTTATTATTGCTTTTCTTATTAATTATCTAATGTTAGGAGATACATGAAAATTTCAGAAAATACAAAATATGACAATTGCATCTTTACATATGAGCTTCATCCAGGAAATCTTATATATATATATATATATATATATATATGGGAATAAATTTTTAACTTGGGTATATTGTATATTAGGATAACCAAGCAATTTTATATGCTTGGTTATTTTAGCTCCTAATCCCAAGTATGCAAACAATTAAGTTTGTGCCTGAAACAAAGTTCAAGTCTAAAGATGGTACAACACCAGGGCAGCTCATTGTAAAGGTGGTTAAAGCTTTGATCACTATTCTTAGTATTTTCCCATAATGTAAAGCACATCTCACTAGAAGATGTATACTGCAATGCATTATGGGTGGGGTCACTACCCAGACCGGTTTCGACCTTTTTTGAGGTCTCCTCAGTGAGTAGCTAGACCCTAAATACCAAGGTTTTAGTAATACAAAGCCTTATCAACTTTACCTATATAAGTTGCAACAAGGTGTATTAAGTTTTAATAAAAATCTCTGGAGGAGATATTGATGGGAATAAATTTTTAACTTGGGTATATTGTATATTAGGATAACCAAGCAATTTTATATGCTTGGTTATTTTAGCTCCTAATCCCAAGTATGCAAACAATTAAGTTTGCGCCTGAAACAAAGTTCAAGTCTAAAGATGGTACAACACCAGGGCAGCTCATTGTAAAGGTGGTTAAAGCTTTGATCACTATTCTTAGTATTTTCCCATAATGTAAAGCACATCTCACTAGAAGATGTATACTGCAATGCATTATGGGTGGGGTCACTACCCAGACCGGTTTCGACCTTTTTTGAGGTCTCCTCAGTGAGTAGCTAGACCCTAAATACCAAGGTTTTAGTAATACAAAGCCTTATCAACTTTACCTATATAAGTTGCAACAAGGTGTATTAAGTTTTAATAAAAATCTCTGGAGGAGATATTGATGGGAATAAATTTTTAACTTGGGTATATTGTATATTAGGATAACCAAGCAATTTTATATGCTTGGTTATTTTAGCTCCTAATCCCAAGTATGCAAACAATTAAGTTTGCGCCTGAACTTTAGACTTGAACTTTGTTTCAGGCGCAAACTTAATTGTTTGCATACTTGGGATTAGGAGCTAAAATAACCAAGCATATAAAATTGCTTGGTTATCCTAATATACAATATACCCAAGTTAAAAATTTATTCCCATCAATATCTCCTCCAGAGATTTTTATTAAAACTTAATACACCTTGTTGCAACTTATATAGGTAAAGTTGATAAGGCTTTGTATTACTAAAACCTTGGTACTTAGGGTCTAGCTACTCACTGAGGAGACCTCAAAAAAGGTCGAAACCGGTCTGGGTAGTGACCCCACCCATAATGCATTGCAGTATACATCTTCTAGTGAGATGTGCTTTACATTATGGGAAAATACTAAGAATAGTGATCAAAGCTTTAACCACCTTTACAATGAGCTGCCCTGGTGTTGTACCATCTTTAGACTTGAACTTTGTTTCAGGCGCAAACTTAATTGTTTGCATACTTGGGATTAGGAGCTAAAATAACCAAGCATATAAAATTGCTTGGTTATCCTAATATACAATATACCCAAGTTAAAAATTTATTCCCATCAATATCTCCTCCAGAGATTTTTATTAAAACTTAATACACCTTGTTGCAACTTATATAGGTAAAGTTGATAAGGCTTTGTATTACTAAAACCTTGGTATTTAGGGTCTAGCTACTCACTGAGGAGACCTCAAAAAAGGTCGAAACCGGTCTGGGTAGTGACCCCACCCATAATGCATTGCAGTATACATCTTCTAGTGAGATGTGCTTTACATTATGGGAAAATACTAAGAATAGTGATCAAAGCTTTAACCACCTTTACAATGAGCTGCCCTGGTGTTGTACCATCTTTAGACTTGAACTTTGTTTCAGGCGCAAACTTAATTGTTTGCATACTTGGGATTAGGAGCTAAAATAACCAAGCATATAAAATTGCTTGGTTATCCTAATATATATATATATATATATATATATATATATATTTTTTTTTTTTTTTTTTTTTTTTTAAATAGAGGGGAATGTTATACTAAAAATGCATTGAATTTCATGGTCTCATGTTGATATTTATATGGTGATAGACTGTTTGTACATCCAATTTAGAGACATTGTTCTCATTGCAAAAATGTTACTTTTCCATCATCATCATCAAATTCCTGCCATGTACCCTCAAGGGGAGTACAGGATATGATAATACTACATTATCATATACCACCTGAGATTAGCTCTGCTAATGCATTCCTGGATGCTGACAATGTCAAGTTCTTTCCTAATATCCTCGTTTTTAATATGATATTGCCATTGATGCCATCTGTTCATGCCTATAATCTTTCTCAGGACTCTCATATCTGCGGTCTCTAGTCTTTGGTCAAGTGTTTTACTTCTGACCCAGCTCTCAGATCCATAATTTAAAACTGGTTTCAACACTGTCTTGTATACAGCTAATTTAGTGTTCCGACTAATTTCTCTCTTATTCCATATGAATTTATTCAATTGACTTTCCAACATACCAGCTTTGCTGATTCGGTTGTCTATTTCTATATTTAATTTACCATCTTCACTAAAAATCGTGCCTAAGTAGCTGAAATGTTTTACTTGTTCCACAGGTTCTCCATTCACAACACAGTTGACATTTTCAATGATTCTGCCTATTTTCTTGTCTTTGTCTTTTTATTGCTGATCTTCTTACCATATCTCTTACAACAGTTATTCAATTTAGTCAGAGAATCTTGCAGACTTGTAGCGGATTTATTTAGAAGTATAACATCATCTGCATAAAACAAAGAGCTGATATTAACATCTCCAATTTTGATATCATGTTTAATACCACTTTCCTTCATAATGTGATCCATGTAGCTAATGAATAACAGAGGGGATAATGTACATCCTTGTCTCACACCAGATTTAACATTAATCCATCTTCCTGTACTTCCTTCAATTCTAACTGCTGGCTTACAACTCAAATAAAGACTAAGTATTGCTTGATATAATGCCCCATTGACACCATATAACTGTAGCATATTGAATAGCTTCTCTCTTAGCACCTTGTCATATGCCTTTTCCAAATCGACAAAACTTAAATACAGATTTCTGTTATGTTCCCATGCTTTCTCGACTATTTGTCGTAAAGTGGTGATCTGATCCTGACAGCCTCTATTTGGCCTGAATCCAGCTTGTTCTTCACCCAGCTTTTCTTCCACAATTCTTCTCAATCATTTCTCGAGTATACTTGCATAGATCTTGCCAGGAACACTCAGTAGGGAAATACCTCTGTAATTCTCACATTCAGTTTTATTTCCCTTTTTATATATGGATTCTATCAGAGCTCTACTCCAATCATCGGGAATTCGTCCCTCTGTCAGGGTTTCTGAACTATGCAGTGTAGCCACTGTAAGACTTTTATACCACCATACTTCAGCATTTCTGGTCGAATATCATCTACTCCTGCTGCCTTTCCACATTTTAGGCCTTTGATGGGTTTTCTACTTCAAGTATGGATATGTATTCCTGACTGCCTGCCTGCCTGGTCAGTGTTTTTTACCACTGTAAAAAAATGTTACTTTTTTTAAGTGATTATTATTATTATTATGCAACACCTCCAGGGAGTTCAAAGACTCATTGAGGGAGAGTGTGCCAACAGCAACGAATGATTGAACCCTTTCCAACTACTAACTGCGCTCAAACTTGCTTAACTTTTTGTGTGAGAAGCCCAGAGGCTCTACCAATCGACCAACCTTTGCTGGCTCTTGTGCAAGAATACTAAAAGTCTTCAGCACATAATTGAATTTCATTTCTATTCAGGTTAAATCATCAACATCAAATTCCTGATATACATCCTCAGAAGGTGAACAGGATGCTATCAACAATTTTCCTCCAGATATTCAACATTCCTAAGTCAGTTCACTTAGATTTCAGTGATCTACGTGAATTAAGTTGTCTTTCCCTTAAATTGGAAAGACCTTAGTTTGAATACTCTAGAACAGCGCTTCCCAAACTGTGAGCCGCGGCCCCCTTTGGGGCCATAAGTTTTGTTGAGGGGTCTGTGAAATAATGAAAACAAATTTAAAATGTTTTAGGACTAAGTAGATTACTTTTATTATTTATTATTTCTTTTTTGTTATTTTTTATATTTTAAGGAAAAATTCACACATTGGTTGGTTTACAAACTTTGCTTCCAGCGTATTTCGGCACTTAATGAATATTAGTAAATATTGCTTATTCATATGTTTCATTTGAATTCAGTGGTTAATTGTATTTACTTCGAATGCTCTCCAGGGAAGCTCCAAATCTTCCTGTCCCTTTCATCACGCGTTCGTAATCAGGGACTGTTAATATTGACTTTATATACATATCAAAATTCGTTTTATATTATCACTGTCATCCGAGCTAGTTTTCTGTTACCAATAAAAGTTTCGCTTATACTTCACACATGAAAAAAAAAAGCTTAAACAAGTTCATGTGGGGAGATAGTAACTCGCTTGCAGTGGTAAACAACACGCCCTCCCGCAGAGGCAGTAAAAACAAGTTATGCCAGTGAATAAGGTATGAGGAGTCTGTGTAATATATTTCTCAACAAATAGTGCAATTAGAGACAACTGGGATTAAAACACTAATTAATGAATCACATGTCCCCTCATACAGAAACTATGCTATATAGACTGAAACAAAACCATATGTTGCATGGGCAAACACAGTATCTAACTAAAAACTATTGTTATTAATTAGATGTGTGTGAGTTCGATTTCCCAAGGCAGCAATAAAATTCAACCGAATGTGTTAAAATGCGTAAAAGTGTTAAAACTAAGTAATATATATATATAATGAATGTTATGGCAGTTTCACATATGGAATTCGGTTGAAGAGAATTAGCATTTCAACACAATTGTCAGCTATGCTTTTATCTTTCGGTTGCGCGATCTTTTGTTAATACCGCACCAATCATATGCACGTTTTAATAACCTGCCTTTGCTGTCTGTTTCGAGTTAGGCTTAATTACCGTAAAGGGAGAAAAGTCACAAAAGAGAAAAATGTTCCTGGTCCGGGGATTCCCTTATTCAGGTAATATTCACTAATTTCATGTTATCAGTCTGTGGTGTGCCAATATCGGTAAGTGGTGATATTATTTGATCTATTCTACGTTAAAAAATTTAACTCTGAGATGGATAAGTGGCTGATAAAAAATAAAAAAAATTCTCGCGAACAATCAGAAGAAGCAGAAACAGAGTCAAAAAAAAAAAAAAAAAAGGACAGTATTTCATATTTTATCAGAAAACAGCCAGCATCGTCTTCAGAACCAAACGGTAAGAGGCAAAAAATGTAATATATGCATTTGATTTTTGCGATATTCGCTGTGTATGTTTTGTATTGAATATAAATACAATAAATATTATAATAATATATCTCTCTATTACGATTTTTTTTCGATGGGGGGGGGCATGAAATATTTTAATTTTTACAAAGGGGGCCCTGACATCCAGAAGTTTGGGAAGCACTGCTCTAGAACATGAAGAATCTTTATAAGCACTTTTCAACTGAAGTTCAGTTAGCAGCCTCATAAAGAGATTGTAGGGTTGTTCCCACCTGGAAACCCAGGCTTTTCATCCCACAGAACTGGTAAGAGCACACCATTTACTGACATAATACATTGGCATGCTTAAGGAACATACTCCACCCACCCATGATTCATGTACAAGTCAGCTCCAAATAGCAAATTTATTATTCTACTGCTCTCCTTGGGAATAATTTTTCTTCATATATATTTTCTAAGGATTTGCTATATTTTCATATTTTTCTTGTATTTACTGTAATTTTTGCTAGTTTGGCATGAGTACTGCTGATGTGCTCTTTAATTAGTGATAAGCTTGTTCAAATATAAGTAAGTTTAGCTTTTCTGGAATTATAATTCTGTATTTCCAAAAGGAGTTGTTTAAGCACTTTTCTCTCCTAGTTAGATAACTGTGAGGTGAAAATCTCCACATAGCCTTTAAAAGAATATTCAGTACTCGCCTACTTGTGGTATTAGACATTATTGGACACTAATCCACCATGTTGGTATGCATCTACTTTGAGCAAAAAGGATGGACTGACAATTTCAGATTTAGATGACCAAATTGTATTCTGTATTGGCTTAAAAAATTGTTGGCTGGGATGTAATCTTGTTAATCAGAACTCTATGTTTTTGTCAGGAACCATGGTGAAAAGCCAACTATTGGAAGAAACAAACTCAATATCAGCAAAATTCAAGAATGCACCTTCAGCTCAAGACGTATCAATGGAAAAGAAGTGAAACTGACAAAAGAATTAGAGAAGCACCACATCGACATATTTTTTTTTTTTTTTTTTTTTTTTTTTCCTGAAACAAAAATGGATGCCATTCTGTTGGAAAAGAGTGGTGGTGCAATTGCTTATGTAAATATCTTCCTGTATGCGAGTGGGTTTTCTGTAAATTCAGAAGGATATTAAGATGTGTCACTAGTGTACTTAAAAAAGGGAAGATGGCTGTTTCTTTCTCTTTCTATGGTAAAGTTTATTTTAGGGTGTTGGTTGTTAAGATGCACCAAAATATTGTTTTACTCAAGTTGGTAGTTTAGTGTTTTGTGCCTATCACAATTATAATTGCGCTCTGATGATGATTGTTAGAAAACCGGTGAAATATTAGCGAGTTTGATAAATATATATTTTTCCTGTCTTGGTGTTGTTTATACCGTAAAACATTATTATGAATCAATCAGTGACACCTAAGCCTTTCTATCATCATCAAATTCCTGCCATGTACCCTCAAGGGGTGTACAGGATATGATAGTACTACATGAAAAGCCTTTCTATACATATTCATATTCTGCACGGAGAAGAAATTGCACATAAAGCATGTTAACTTGGTAAGTGGAAATTGAAATTGTCATGACAACTCAATTGACTGGCCTTCTTAAAGAGATGTTAGGACACAAATACCATTCCAAAGTGTCTAAAATTTAAGCTTAATTCCACAAAAGCTAAACATATTTATACTTGGGCAAGCTTAGTGCTAATTCAAGAGTACATCAGCAGTACTATGTCAAACTAGCAAAATTCAATGCTGCTTTCAGAAATACTTAATCCAGAACTGAAGTCAATTCTAATCACCATCTCTGAAAATGCTGCTAGTAAAGAATTTGAAAAAGTTAAGAATCACATCTGGAAAAAAATTGCAGCTCTTTAATAGCAAAATTATTCGTGTCCACAGCTATGACAAAAATGCGTCATGTTGAACATATTGTCACAGACACTCTCAGTAGCTAATAACATTCGTTTAGATGTGGCTAGCATTCTAACAAAATCCAAACTTCCCAAGATTAACATTCCACATAAAGAAATATCAGCACTTAAAAAGTTATATAGGAACAAACAAATTATTGTAACTAAAGCCATTAAGGAAAATACTACTGTTATTATGAACTAAGCATATTATAACAGAAAAATGAATCATCTTAAAGACTCCTCACTTATCAGATCATAGATCCTTCAAAATTCCAAAAGTGAAAATTGCATAAATTATTTAAAAAAAAGTTACATCTTGGCCCAAAGAAATTACCAAAAACTCAAATCGTATTATGTCAAACCACCCTGGATATACGGAGTCCCTAAAATTCACAAACTTAATATCCCCCCCCCCCCTTGTCCTATAGTGGACAGCATAGACAGCCCCCACACCTACAAAGTGGACAAACATTTATCCAAATTCCTTTCATCCCTTATAAGCAATTGTTCTTCATCTGTTTGAAATCCTATCCACTTTAAAACATTAATAGAAAATCTAATTTCGACAGATTCTGACATCATGGTCATTGTCAGTATTACCTCACTAGTGCACCTCTGACAGAGATCCTTAATCTAATAAAACCACATTTCCATCCTGACATAATTCAATTATTCATATTCACCATATATGCAGGTTATTTCGTGTAGAAAGGAAAAATATACAAAGAGATCGATGGGACTGTTCCGGTTTCTCCCCCCCTTCACCCCCAACCAACTTCTATATGGAACATTCTGAAAACCAAGCACTCAACACAACCACGATTAAATGACTATTTTAGCTACACTATGATGATAATGTGCTTGTTGTTTGTTCCCATGGTCCAGAGACCAAATTAAATACATAAATCAAGTGGATATTAAATCCAGCATTATTTTAAAGCCGAATGTATAAACTATGAAAGTTTCATATGAAATTTGACCAGAGAGCTTACGGGAATACACTCGCCGTCATTTACAAGTTTCCCTATCGCAGACCTTATATAGGACACGATCGCTTGCCCAAGCATCCATATATTTGCCATCTATTGGTCCATTTTTGATAAGGTTTTGTAAAACGATGTAGCTTGGAAATGCCAAAAAGCTTTACATAGAGTTTTACAGAGGTCAAGTCCCATGAGAATGTTACAAAAATAACTTTGTCTCTGTATATTTTATGCTACATATTATTCTAAATAACCCCATGGGAATTAACTGTACTTACTGCTTCAACAAAAATTTCTCTAATGTCAAAAACAAAGGCAATGCTTTGCCACCGGAACTTTGTATAATAGCTCTATGTGAGAACATAAGAAAGTCGTTTATGTTTTAAGTGTATGAGAAAGTTGCTTAGGAGCTCTGCACATGAACACCTTCAAAGTCAGTGTCTAAGAGATCGGCAGAGTACAGAGAAGTTTCCACTGGCCGACAAGAAAAAAAAAAAAGGAGTGCAAGGAGGAGAAGAAAGAATGGGTTGGTCTTCACAGAAGATCAGGGAGACTTGCCGAACTCTTTGGGGGTTACAACGCTTCGTTGAAGGTCCAGGAGAACATGAAATAAAAAGGGACTGAGCCGAACATCGGAAGCAGGAGTTTTCCTCATCGGCAATCAGAGTCAGAGCGGCAGTCAGTTAGTCATCGCAGTTGAGCAGGAGTTTTCGTCATCAGCAGTTAGAGGTTGAAATACCAGGAGTATGATCCAGAGGACCAGAAGTTACGGTGAGCCCATGCCAGGGGAGAAAATTGGGAATGATGAGAGAACAGCTGATGTAAATACCCGAAGCAGTTTTACTCAGAAGTCCCTTTACTGCCCGAGATCAACCTCTTGCTGGAGCTATTCGAGTACTCCAGGTCACAGTCCACAGCCCGCCAATTCCCGATGAGATACTGCTGATGCAAGACACTCCTGAAGGAAGCCTAAGACCTGAGATGAAAGAAAAGTCATAGGGACTTTAGTGCAAGACTTTTGATTGAATGTGCGATACAGAGCCTTTGTAAGTTTGTTCTATTTTTTTGTACATTTCCTTTTATTATCTAGGAGATATGTTATAGATGGACTGATAAGAATTAGTTTAATAATAAGAAGTGTCCATAAGAGAGTCATTTGGAATGGTAATGATTGGCATAAGAATTGTGAAATAACTTGGCATAGTTAGCTAACCTCTTAATGAGTAAATCAGAGTTTTCAATAATTTGATTTAATAAGCAGAGAAGTAATTGAGTAATTATATTGACAAGTTATTTAGTATTGAAAAGGGAAAGTTTGTTTCTTTTCTGAAAGTCTAACGGATAGGTAGAGAGAGCAACTTCCCTATCGTTTAATTAATGTATTTTGATATTAATGTAAATAAATGTGTTTTATTAATATGTCAATAGAGTGTCGCCTGATCATTTAATTTACAATGCACTGTTCCTAAAAAACTCGGACTTGTGAGATGGGAAACAACTAAGACATTAAAAGTATAGTTTAAATACTTCAGAACCATGATTGTTTACGTAAACTTTATTGAAGGAATTTATGCTAGTGAGTGAGAGAGAGAGAGAAATTATTAACAGATGCATTACTAAGTCTTAGGCCAATATAGAAATGCTGGTGGCACAGTCTTACAAATAAATTTTCCAGTGTTCATAGGCATACGACTAGTAAATACGAAAGGTGGATAAACACTACACAATAGAATAAGTAAGAATGGTTATGAAAGCAAAAGTGCACTGCTAATTAGAATAAAGTTAATACTCCCGTCTACAATACAATAATGCATTAGGCATCATGCGTAAATGCCGCAGTCGACAGGATAAAATCCACAGTAATTAAAATGGGAAATAGTGGATTGGAACAGTTTTATAAATAAATATCAGTCAACTAAATACAAAGTGTGTATATATATATAGTGCAAGAAAAGTTTTTAAGAACCATGAATGTGAACAACGGTAACTCGGAAGCCACTAGTACTAACACAATGAGGAATGTAGAGTTCTTTAGAACAGTAAATCCTCACTCATCATCCCTCAATTCTCTGGAGAGGACCATAATGATGTGTTGGCCTTCAAGTTTGTAGAGGAGCTAAGGAACATCAGAAACTGGTCGGACTTCCAGCTTCTAATAATTTTAAGAAATAAACTGATTGGCAGGGCCAAGAATATTTTGTATTCCTCTCCCATACTGAGAGACACTGATATCTCAGTTTTCCAAAGTTAGAAGCATGGGTCCAAACCTGTGGAGGCCTTAAAATTTAGACAAGAGAAAAAAGAATCTATCGCTGATTATTACAATAGGCTGCTCACCTTAGCTAATAGCTTGAGCATGTCCAGTGACATGCTCAAACTATTAGCCATCTTGAATGGGCAGTCTTCAACCAGTTCAGGTTAGGAGTAAGAGAAGAATATAAAGAGACAGCATATAAAAGAAAGATAAATAATTTAGAAGAATGCTATCGGGCCATAAAATAAAAGAAAAAGAAGAACTGCTAGACGATCTTCATCCCACATCTAGTGCCAGCCAGATATACAACATTACAGAAGTGTCAGAGCCAAATACTGAGGTTAAGAAAGAGAAAAATCTAGGGAATCCTAAAGAAAAAAAGTAAAGACCAACAGAAGGCAGGAAAAGAGGAAAATAAGGCCACAGAAATAAATAACATAGACCACAACATATTGACTGTCGCAGAGTCTATTAACATGGAAGAACTACACTCTTATATCAAAAAAGAGGTAGAAAGACTACATCAGCCCTTGATAGATAAACTTGACTCCATTCTAAATCAGTTAGGGAAGTTCAAGGCAAAAACCTCCAGGGAACTGCTGGGCTCTGAACAAGAGTGTAATGAAAGGGAAAACAGGAGGAAAGTACCTCGGTGCTATAGATACAAGAAGTTTGGACACATTGCCAGAAATTGCTATAGCGGTAGAAGAGACTAATAAAAGGATGCATTGGGAATCTAATATGATAATAACTCACCTTGATCCCATATGGAGGAGTAAGAAGTGGCCAAGAAACTTTAGGAATCAGTATGAAAATTCCATGACAGTAATACAGGGTAAAATAAGAGGGCTAAAGTGCAGAGTTTTACTGGACACTGGTTCCCAAAAGTCAGTGATAACCGGATCTCTTCAGGAAGTTGTGATCCTTTGTATCCAACAGTATCACTAAGCTAAGAACACCTGTCATGTTGAAGGAAATAACAAACCCCAACATTTATGCCTCAAAGAAAGTGAGGGTAGAACGTGTTTGCCGGATTTTAAGTTAAACATTTCACCATAGTTGTTCGTTCTCCCAGAAACCTCTAGAACAGTGTTTCTCAAACTTCAGATATCGTGTACCCCTTCTTAAATTTTCATTATTACCAGGTACCCCCTAATTAATTAATTAAAAAAAATCCATTTGTTAATTAAAAACGAATTAATTAATTTATAATTAATAACTTAATTTAAAATATTAATTAAAATTAAATATCTATTTTATTTGAATTTATATGTTCATATAAACAAAAAGTATGATTTATTTTTAAATTTTGGTTCTCTAGAGATGTCAGACAACACACTCTTATCAATTTCATTTGATCCAGATGCAATATCAACGTTTTCTTGTTGCTTACAGCTACTTGTATTTGCTATATTACTCTCTTTTGGGGGTTTTATAAATACAATCTTTAACCAATGATCCATACGTAAGAATTTGAAAGCTAAAAAAAAATACCGTATTTACTCAAATATAACTCTAACTTTTTTCCTAAAAATTGTGTTGCGAGATATGTGCGGGAATTTTCAGAAACTAAAATTTTCAGAAAAAAAAAATGAAAATGATGCGACTTGCCAAGAAGCTTCTACTCACTATCACTACTTTTGGCATCGAGAACAGTTTCTTTGTGTGCATCGTCAAAGTCATCTACCCAAATAGCGTCAACTTCTTTCCCATTATTTCAAGCAAAAATTACCAGTAATTTACAAGACTTGAGATACGTAGAGCAGTGAAGAACTTCATATGATTGGTGTGGTATTAACAAAAGATTGCGCGAACCAAAGACAAATTAGCATTTCAACAGTTGAGTTGAAATGCTAATTCCCTTCAACCAAATTCCATAATATCTGAAACACATTCACTATATATTTCTTAGTTTTAACACATTAATGATGCGGGTGATGTCGAGCAGAACCATATGTTTCACCGGCAACATAAGGTTTGGCTTGGTCTATACAGCAGTTTCTGTCGGAGAGGGGATGTGATTCATTAGTTAGTGCCGTTTTATCCTGGTTGTCTTTAATTGCACTGTTTGTTGAAAAATATAATGACTCCTTTAATTATGCATAGTCGAAAATTGCCACATACCCCCTAACGACCTTTCGCGTACCCCCAGGGGTATACACGTATTCACTTTGAGAAACACTGCTCTAGAACTCCGGAAACGATAGTACTTGGAACTGACTTTTTAGAGAAACAGGTTCTCCTGCGATTTCTTCTTAAAAGGAAATTTCCATAATAGGGATTAAGCAGTTTGTCTGGAAGAAAGATACCCAAGAACGTCGCACTAACAGAGAGATTAGTGTGAATAACACAGGGAGCGGTCATTCTTAGAAAAGGGGGGAGCAAAGGAAAATAGAAAAGTTGATAAGAAAGACAGGGAAAATTCTTTGCCTGATCACCCCAGCTGTTAGAGATACTGAACAGGTAAACAGGGGAGCGACCTTACACATCTGGAGTATCAAGGGGGCGGAAAATGAAAAAAGGAATTAGAGGCCACAATAAAAAAATGCAAAGAATGTAACAGAAGTGAACTCGTTAGAAAATAACGATAGTGGAGTTCACCACCCAGATAACAGGGTAAATAGAAAGAGAGCAAGAGGTCGGGAGGTAATTAGACGCCCAAGGGATAATGACGATCATGAAGCACAACATCAATCGAGCCAATAAGAGCCCACAGGTCAGGCTGAACCAGTCCCAGCTCAAAATTATATGACAAACCTGAGTACTATCCGACCCAGAAAATATATGACCCATGACACAGAAACGTATTCAAAATTTTTTATCCATATTCATGGTTTAAAATTTTTTCATGAAGGGGTGGGCCTTTGTAAAACTCGATGTAGATTGATACAAAATTAATAACGGAAAAAACTCACGTACAAAGATTATTTAATAGTATAATTTTCGCCTGTGTGTCACAGGCATCTTCAGTACATTAAGCTCAAATTAAACAATAACTGACAATTCCAAAAAGCGCCACCTAAGTAGCTGGTGTAAGATAACTAAAAAGGTCAATAACTTTCCTTAAAAAAAAATATATAAAATAAAATAAAAAAAAATCAATACAATAAAAAGTTAGGAAAGATGAGCTGATTTGTAAAGTACTATCTCCCATAAAGGGGATAGACGTAAGCCGTCGGATCTGTTTAAATTAGGAGAATGAAGTAGAGTTTCACATGTTTCTTTATAAAGGCGTTCCATGAGAAACTGACTTTTGTGAAGAACTTTTGTCTTTCTCCAATGAACTCTGTGTCTGGTGAAGATGGCATGTTCTGCAAGTCCAGACTTTTCAGGTTTAAAGTATTCAATATAAGATTGGTGTTCTTCTAGCCGAATAGAGGCAGATCTTCCCATTTGTCCGAAATAAGATAATCCACAAGAGCACGGAATCTGGTAGACACCTGGATGATTAAGATGTGGAAGCTTGTCCTTAGGAGAAGTGAGAAAGGTGGAGATTTTTCTAAACGGTCAAAAGGCAACAAAAATATGCAGTGGTTTTAAAACTTTTGCTATACGTTCACTGATGCCTTGTACATAAGGGATAGTAATGCGCATTATTTCTTCTGTGTTTGAAGAGGAAGACATATTAAAACTACTCAAAGTTCTTTTAATGAAGCAATTCTTATAACCATTAGATAGAAAGGAAGAAGTTATATATTGTAGTTCTTTCTGTAAAAGATCGTCTGAAGAACAAAAGGAGTGGGCCCGATGAACCAGTGTTTTAATAGTTCCTGCCTTTTGACTGGGATGGTGATGAGATTCCGCATGGATATAATAGCCTGTATGAGTCTTCTTTCTATAAACTGAGAATTGTAGGTTACCATCTGGTTCGCGAAGAATTAGAAGATCTAAAAAGGCTAACTGTTTATTTGATTCTACTTCTAGGGTAAACTTGATCCTAGGATGAAATGCGTTTAACTTAGTGAGAAATTGTTGAAGTTCATCAGAAGAGCCATTCTATACAGCAAAAATGTTATCGACATATCTTTTTTTTAAGGAAAGTTATTGACCTTTTTAGTTATCTTACACCAGCTACTTAGGTGGTGCTTTTTTGGAATTGTCAGTTATTGTTTAATTTGAGCTTAATGTACTGAACATGCCTGTGACACATAGGCAAAAATTATACTATTAAATAATTTTTGTAGGTGAGTTTTTTCCATTATTAATTTTGTATCGATATGTCTACTCACGGTATACCTCTTTTAAAACTTATCGATGTAGATTGGAAGTGCCGAATCGCTTTACATCGATTTTTACAGAGGTCAAGTCCCATGAGAATGTTATAAAAATAACTTTGTTTGTCTCTGTATATTTTATTCCAGATATTATTGTAAATAACCCTTTCAACCAAAATTTCTCTAATGTCAAAAACAAAGGCAATACTTTGACACAGGAACTTTGTATAATAGCTCTATGTGAGGGCATAAGAAAGTTGTTTACATTTTAAGTGCATGAGAAAATTGCTTACGAGCTCTGCACAAAAACACCTTCAAAGTCAGTGTCTAAGAGATCGGCAGAGTACAGAGAAGTTTCCACTGGCCGACAAGAAAAAAAAAAAAGGAGTGCATGGAGGAGAAGAAAGAACTGGTCGGTCTTCACAGAAGATCAACGAGACATGCCAAACTCTTCATGGGTTACAACCCTTCGTTCAAGGTCCTCCAGGAGAACATGAAATAAAAAAGGACTGAGCCGAACATCGGAAGCGGGAGTTTTCGTCATCGGCAGTCATAGTCGGAGTGGCAATCAATTAGAGTCATTGCAGTCGGCAGTTGAGCGGGAGTTTTTGTAATCGGCAGTTAGAGGTAGAAATACCAGGAGTAGGATCCAGAGGACCAGAAGTTATGGCTAGCCCACGCCAGAGTAGAAAATTGGGAATGACGAGAGAACAGCCGATGTAAATACCCGAAGCAGTTTGGGTCTGAAGTCCTTTTGCCGCGGGCGATCAACCTTTTGCCTGAGCTATTTGAGTACCGCAGGTTGCAGTCCACAGTCTGCCAATTCCCGACGAGATACTGCTGATGTAAGGCACTCCTGAAGGAAGCCTTAGACCTGAGATGAAAGAAAATCCATAGAGACTTTTGATTGAATGTGCGATACAGAGCCTCTGTAAGTTTGTTCTATTTTTTTTTTTTTTTTCATTTCCTTTTATAATCTAGGAGATATGTTATAGATGGACTGATAAGAATTAGCTTAATAGTAATAAGAAGTGTCCATAAGAGAGTAATTTTTAATGGTAATGATTGGCATAAGAATTGTGAAATAACTTGGCATAGTTAGCTAACCTCTTAATGAGTAAATCAGTGTTTTCAATAATTTGATTTAATAAGCAGAGCAGTAATTGAATAATTATATTGTACAGATATTTTGTATTGAAAAGGGAAAGTTTGTTTCTTTATGCTGAAAGTCTAACAGATAGGTAGAGAGAGTAACCTCCCTATCGTTTAATTAATTTACTTTGATATTAATGTAAAGAAATATGTTTTATTTATATGTCAGTAGAATGTCGCCTGATCATTTAATTTACAATGCACTGTTCCTAAAAAACTCGGACTTGTGAGCTGGGAAACAACTAAGGCATTAAAAGTGTAGTTTAAGTACTTCAGAACCATGATTGTTTACGTAAACTTTATTGAAGGAATTTATGCTAGTAAGATGGAGAGAGAGAGAGAGATATCTACCGGACATATTACTAAGTCTTAGGCCTATATAGAAATAATGGTGGTGCAGCGTTAAAAATTAATTTTGCAGTGTTTATAGGCATATGACTAGTAAATACGAAAGCTGGATAAACATAGTACATAACAGAATAAGTAAGAATGGTTACGAAAACAAAAGCACACTGCTAATTAGAATAAAGAG
This sequence comes from Typopeltis vanoorti, assembly GCF_054136105.1. Taxonomy (NCBI): domain Eukaryota; kingdom Metazoa; phylum Arthropoda; class Arachnida; order Uropygi; family Thelyphonidae; genus Typopeltis; species Typopeltis vanoorti. Next base: position 126,858,975 of record NC_143560.1, read on the forward strand.
TTAATATCCCCGTCTATAATACAATAATGCATTAGACATCATTCGTTACAGTTTCACTGGTCTGATAGCTGTTTCGAACTGGTTGGTTCTCCTCAGAGACCAAGCAGAAACCTTAAGAGTCTTCTCTTAAGCTCTCATCAGCATTTGATATAATACTGGATTTAATATCTACTTGATTTATATAATTTTGCATCGCCAAATTGAAGCCTTTTGGCTCTTTAGTTTAATAAATACATTTTTGGTGCATCTTAACAGCTATTACCATAAAATAAACTTCACCATAGGAAAAGGAAAGTAACCTTATCTTCCATTTTTAGATACATTAGTGACATGACTTCCTAAAATGGCTTAATATCCTTCTCCATTTACAGAAAACCCACTTATACTGGAATGTATTTTAATAAACACTTCTCTTCCTAACAGAATGGCATCCTCAAAACACTTACTCACTGAGCTAAGGCTATTTGTTTCAAATGACACAGCCCTTGAAACTAAGCTCGGGAACCTTTGCAACTCCTTCTTTTTAGCCAATGGATGCAGCTCATATAAAATAGATAAAATACTGCATGCACATCCTCTATCTTTCCAACATACAGGATTACAGGAAAACTATTCCCATCCCATATGTTAAGGGTACATCAGAAAAAATCACCCAAGTTCTCTGCAAATATGTTCTCCATGCCACTTTCGGTCCTTTCATTGAGCTAGCTACCTTCATACATTTTCTTAAAGATCAACTGCAGAACATCCTGGAGTGTATAAAGTTCCTTGTGCCTGCAATTTGGCCTACTATGAACAGACTGGTAGACCAGTTAATGTCTGCCTTGATTCAGATCACAAAAATTAATCTGCGATCATCTGTATGGCAAGTCAGGATTGGCAGATCATGTTCTGGGCACTCTTTCACACAGGATCAGATGGTGTAAAACATCTTTATTAAGTAGAAGTCATTATAGGTCTGAGATACTATTTTTAGAATGATTATCAGCTATGAAGCACTCTCCTGACCTTAACAAGTATGAATTTATCAAAGATCTGGGAGAGTATAATTTTAATACCTGATAGCCTGACATCTCTAAATTAATTGTGATTATCCGAACAACTTAAACTGCAACTGTCAGTTACAATTTAAACTGTTTTCCTCGATTACTTAGTTTAGTGCTGTGTGCCTGCCACAGTTTACCTGATTACTGCTGTGTTCTGATGATGCTGGTTAGAAAACCAGTGAAATATTAGTCAGTTTAATCATTTTTTTTTTCACTTTGTCTTCATCTTCTTCATGCATTAGATGTGATATCTGTTGCGACCAAGACTTTATTAAATTCTTTAATGGCATCTTTTAGTCTTTTTGTAAGTCTTCCTGTTCTCTTATTCTTTGGTTTCCAACTATAGACTTTCTTTCTTTTAAAGTTACACGGTGATCAGCATTCATATTTATAAATTTAGGGACACAAAAACACACGTGTTGAAAAGATTATGTTACTAATTATTAATAAAATAACACTTGATGTTTCGACTCCTGTATCGAGGTCATCATCAGAAGGATACATGCATATAAGGAACCAAGCTACATGCTCTAGTCCTGTATACCAGTAAACTAAATCTACATAGTTAATTAATCCTTTTTCCTAGCCTGATCTCTAGCGATAAAAAAAAAATTTTTTAATTAAAAATAAAATAAATGAATAATTTTTATTTTTTTTTTATCTTGAGGTCAGGCTAGGAAAAAGGATTAATTAACTACGTAGATTTAGTTTATCTGTATACAGGGCTAGAGCATGTAGCTTGGTTCCTGATATGCATGTATCCTTCTGATGATGACTTTGATACATGGGTCGAAACATCAAGTGTTATTTTATTAATAATTAGTAAAATAATCTTTTCAACACGTGTGTTTTTGTGTCCCTAAATTTACAACTATAGACTTGTTTTATTATTATTCTTTCTTCACTTTTTCTCTCCACATGTTCAATCCATTTTATTCTTCCGCTTCATACCCAATTGTTTATTGCTTGTATTTCACATTGTTTTCTTATATCTGTATTTTTTATTTTATCTATTCTAGTTTTATTTACTGTTTTTCTTAATATATTCATTTCACCTGGGTTTAACATTTGTCTTGTTTTTCTAGTGTTGTGTTGTCTGGTCTTGTTTCTGCATTATATGTCATAATAGGCCTGATTACTTGCTTTATAAATTCTGGTTTTTGTCTCCCCTCTAAGATGTTTATTTTTCCATATTGTTTCTTTCAAGCATCCTGATATTCTTTCAGCTTTTGCAACTTGTTCTCTGAATTCTATATGTGGCCTTCCTTCCCAGTTCAGCTATATACCTAAATAGCTGTTATTTGTTCAATAATAGTACCAATTCTAATTTGCATCTTTGTGGTTCTTGTGATATTGTCATACATTTTGTTTTTGATATCTTCATATTATGTAATTTTGCTGCTTTCTTAAATGTATGTAGTAATATTTGTAGCTATCCATTTTCTGCAATTAATAGTACATCATCTTCATAACATATAGTTCTTATTATTCTATTATTTATTTTCATTCCTGTATTTTGTATTTCGTTTACTTTTTGTATTATTTCATCCATTATTATATTGAAAATTGTTGGACTTAAAGAGTCTCCTTGTTGAATGAATTACTAATTTGCATCTCTTTACTTATTTTTCCTTGTGTTTTTATTATACCGCTATTATTATTATCATTATTATCATATATTTAATTATTTGTATTATGTTTTCTGATACTTTTCTTCTCTGCAATATTTCTATTACATCTTGAATTAATATTATGCTTAATGCTCTTTCCAGATCTATAAAGCATATAAATAGTTTCTTATTATGTGCTATTGTTTTTTCTTTCATTTGTCTGATTATGAATATTGCATCTGTACATGATCTATCTTCTCTGAAATCTTGTTGTTCATCTAATAGATTAATTTCCTTTGTTATTTTATTATTTAGAATTCTTATTACTTTTAATGAGGTATTTAATAAATTTATCCCTCTATAATTTTCTTTTTTTTTATCTCCTTTTTTAATTATTGGTTTTGTTATACTTTTTTCCATTCTACCAGAATCTTTTTTTGTATTTATTATTTGGTTGTATAGTATATTTAAACTCTGAATTATAATTTCTTTACCATTTTTTAATAATTCATTATTGATATTATCTTGACCTGGTGATTTCCTATTTTTCAATTTTTTAATTGCATTTTCAATTTCTATTATTTTAATTTTTGTTTCTGTTGTATTTATTTCTTCTTCTTGATTTGTTTGTTTACCTAGTTCTACTTTTATTTCAACTGTTTGGTTATAAAGGTTTTTAAAATAATTTTCTAATTCCTCTATTTCTACTTTTAATATTGGGATATATTCTGCTTTTTTTAATTGCATTTTCAATTTCTATTATTTTAATTTTCGTTTCTGTTGTATTTATTTCTTCTTCTTGATTTGTTTGTTTACCTAGTTCTACTTTTATTTCAACTGTTTGGTTATAAAGGTTTTTAAAATAATTTTCTAATTCCTCTATTTCTACTTTTAATATTGGGATATATTCTGCTTCTTCCTTCTTTTGTGTATTAATAAATTTCCTCATTTGTTTCTCTATACCATAGAAATCATGTTTTCAAGTTCTTTTGTATATGATTCCCAAAATTTATTTTTTACTTTCTATTTTCTTTTGATTAACTTTATTTCTTATTTCTAATATTATTATATAAGATTATTATTATTATAATAATCTTAAAATATTATAAAATATTTTAAGACCTGGAAATGAATTCTGAAAACATATATCTAGGCTGGTTGATAGCTAGCCAGTGAAATTCTGCAAATGACAGACTGAAGGAACATAGTCTCTGAAAATATAGAGCAGAGAGGAGATATGATACATGTGCCAGTTAGTAAGTGGACCATGTAGCATAGCCACAAATGAGATTTTACAGCTTGTAGTAGTAGGTAGGAGAGAACTTTGGGGGGGGGGTAATCATCCCTGGAAACTGAATAAGGGTGTGATGTTAAGTATATATCAGGCTTAACCTATACATGAGATTAAAGTTCTTCTCTAATGGTATGTTGTTTATGTGTGCAATGGTCTCTGGATACCAGTGCATTTTTTATGGATGTACTCAAAGATAGATATTTTGGCATCCCAAGAGATTTACAAAAACAAGATTAAAGCTTATAATTCTCACCAGCATGTTTGGCCAAGTGGATAGGCATCTGCTCTCTGACCAGTTTGTTGAGTTCAAATCCCACCTTAGGGATAGATGTTTGTAAAATCCTGCTCTACACAAGCATGCATATAGATCCTTTGTGCTTATAAAGTTTGTCTTAAACAAATTTATTTTCTCTCTTAAAATGTTCTTCGATAATTCCTAACCTTACTAATCCTAATCATGTCACACCTACTTCCTTTGATCTGTGCTTCAACCTGCAACATGTTTTAACTCTTTATTTATTAGGATGTTTTGTTATTTAAATTTGCTTCTTAGAGCCATAACTTAAGTGTCAGTTTCAGTGTTTTGTATTACTTAAGTTGTGAATACTTTTAAACCTTAATTTTGAAACTTAAATTTAATTAATCTTTGTCTATACATAAGTAAAAAATAAATTTAATATTTATGTGATTATTTCTTTTATCATTGTATCCCCTCATTTCTAGCATATATGAAAAACTGATTACTTACTGTGGAATCGATGAACTTGGCACAAACTATCCACCTGTAAGTATTCATTATGAAAAGATTTCCCTTATTAAATGAGTAATTTTGTGTATGAGATTTTTACAATTAGCCATATGAAGGTTGTAATATTCAACCATCACTAATGTTTTAATAAATTTAGTTTAATCCTTTATCCAAGCATGAGCAAACAAAGTTTGCGCCTGAAAGTATCTTCAGGACTGGGGTAAGGTGGTACAACACCGGGCAACTCATTGCAAAGGTGGAGGAAGCTAACATCACTCCTATCTCAGTATCTCCCATAATGCAAAACACATCTCCTTGCAGATATGTATAATGTTATGCATTAAGGGAAGGCCACTACTCAGACTAGTTTTGGCCTTTATTGAGGTCTCTTCAGTGGGAGCCAGGCCCAAGTGGAGATACCAGGCAGAAGCATTAGTAAGGTCATCTCTACCTATAGGAGTTGCCAAACGGTGTGCCACCTTTTTATTAAATTACTCTTGATTTAGAGAAAGATGTTGAAAGTTTATTTTTTACTTGGTTAGACTATAATAAATTTAGTTTAATCCTTTATCCAAGTGTGAGCAAAGAAAGTTTGCCCCTGAAAGTATCTTCAGGACTGGAGTAAGGTGGTACAACACCGGGCAACTCGTTGCAAAGGTGGAGGAAGCTAACATCACTCCCAAGTGGAGATACCAGGCAGAAGCATTAGCAAGGTCATCTCCACCTATAGGAGTTGCCAAATGGTGTGCCACCTTTTTATTAAATTACTCTTGATTTAGAGAAAGATGTTGAAAGTTTATTTTTCACTTGGTTAGACTATAATAAATTTAGTTTAATCCTTTATCCAAGTGTGAGCAAACAAAGTTTGCGCCTGAAAGTATCTTCAGGACTGGGGTAAGGTGGTACAACACCGGGCAACTCATTGCAAAGGTGGAGGAAGCTAACATCACTCCTATCTCAGTATCTCCCATAATGCAAAACACATCTCCTTGCAGATATGTATAATGTTATGCATTAAGGGAAGGCCACTACTCAGACTAGTTTTGGCCTTTATTGAGGTCTCTTCAGTGGGAGCCAGGCCCAAGTGGAGATACCAGGCAGAAGCATTAGTAAGGTCATCTCTACCTATAGGAGTTGCCAAACGGTGTGCCACCTTTTTATTAAATTACTCTTGATTTAGAGAAAGATGTTGAAAGTTTATTTTTTACTTGGTTAGACTATAATAAATTTAGTTTAATCCTCTATCCAAGTGTGAGCAAAGAAAGTTTGCCCCTGAAAGTATCTTCAGGACTGGAGTAAGGTGGTACAACACCGGGCAACTCGTTGCAAAGGTGGAGGAAGCTAACATCACTCCCAAGTGGAGATACCAGGCAGAAGCATTAGCAAGGTCATCTCCACCTATAGGAGTTGCCAAATGGTGTGCCACCTTTTTATTAAATTACTCTTGATTTAGAGAAAGATGTTGAAAGTTTATTTTTCACTTGGTTAGACTATAATAAATTTAGTTTAATCCTTTATCCAAGTGTGAGCAAACAAAGTTTGCACCTGAAAGTATCTTCAGGACTGGGGTAAGGTGGTACAACACTGGGAAACTCGTTGCAAAGGTGGAGGAAGCTAACATCACTCCTAACATCACTCCTAACATCGCTCCCACTGAAGAGACCTCAATAAAGGTCGAAACTAGTCTGGGTAGTGGCCCGTCCCTTAATGCATAACATTATACATATCCGCAAGGAGATGTGTTTTGCATTATGGGAGATACTGAGATAGGAGTGGTGTTATACCACCTTACCCCAGTCCTGAAGATACTTTCAGGTACAAACTTTGTTTGTTCACACTTGGATGAAGGATTAAACTAAATTTATTATAGTCTAACCAAGTGAAAAATAAACTTTCAACATCACTAATGTTCTACTTTAAAAGGTGAAACAAAAATCTCTAGGTATAGTAAGTGACTAACTAGTTAATATTTTGCATTGGTCATCAAGGCATATTTGTGCCATCAATCTGTTTGTAGGGTTTTTATACCAAATAAAATATCCAGAGTGCATTCTAATGGTAAATAAGTTAGATATATCAAGAAGAAAGAGAGCAGAATAAGTTCTAGGGTTTCTTATTAGTAGGACATTACTGTGAAGGGAGATTTGAAATGCACAGAGGAGTGTCTCTTTCACTGGTTGTCCAAGTCATCCATGTAACATGTGAAACAGTCTTTGCTCACCTTAGCCGTCGTGGTTGAAAGAGCCAGGTTGTTCATGTTTTTTTTTTTTTTTTTTTTTTTTTTTTTTTTTTTTTTTTTTGAGTGGTGAGATATTTAACTTTTGTGTTTGCTACCCTTTGCCATTTAGAAGGGTGTAGAGAGTCAGTGTCGTCAGTAAACTTTTGGACTAAAGTATTCAACCACTTTATATATGAAAAACTCTCATCCGTGGGTGTCAAGGTTTACGGTAAAGTCACTCTTCGCATTTTGCCCCCTGTAGATAATGAGTAGGTTACAAAAATGTAATTACAGTCAACTCTTGATAACTCAAATTTTTATTGAAGTCCCAGCCCCTTTAGTGGAGATTCAATGTTAAATTCTGTAGATTACTCGAAGTGAACTTCCAATAACTCTAACTTTTCCGAACAAATTTTCAAAATTACATTAGTGTACAAATTGTCACATAGTTTTTAAACTAATTTATTCCCTTTTGTATGTCTTCAGGGTTCTCTTTCCATTGTGAAAATATTAACTGGAACTGTTAATCCTTTCACAATGGAAAGAATACATACTCGACCACGAGGGCGATGGTCATGTGGTTAGTGATGGACATGGGGGGGGTGGACAGCGCGTTTGCTGTTTTCGCTGCCTCATTATCGGTGGTACATCACGTGAACAAGCTGAGCGTCGCAGGCAGTGCAATATCTGCATATTATTTTTGCATCTTGATTGATTAATCCTGTGTGTACAATGGCAAAAAGTGTTCTGTCAATAAGAGGCAAAAGAAAATTGGTGGATGATGACAACTACATTTATGTGTTTTCAAAGAGAACTGTAGATGAACAATATGGAATCTGGGTTTGTGAAAAATGTTCCACCTGCAAAGGGCATGTTTGGACAGAGGGTTTGGAAGGCATAACTAAACATAACCATGCAGCTCAAGCTACAAGGTCGGAAGCATTGCAATTGATTGGTCAAATACAGCAACATGCAACAGCCACGAACAAATGGCCACAGCAAATTGTTGCATCAGTAATTGCAGAGGCTCATGCCAATGTCACAGCATTTACTTCCTAAAAAGGATTCACTTAAATGAACCATTCGTCATGTTCGATGCAACAATGGTACTCCTGCTTTACCGAGCAATCTCCAGTACCTAGTAATTCCACAAAATTATCAAGAAATTATTATCGATGGCAATGTACAACAGTTTTTGATGTATGATTCTCAGGACGAACTGCTTTCGGGTCGCATGCTTATTTTTTCCACTAGCCACAATCTTCAGTTATTGGTGCGTAGCAGGAGTGGTTTTCTGACGCAACTTTTAGCACAGTACCCATGCATTTCCAGCAGCTTTATACAATTCATGTGGTTCAATTCAATGCAGTTATTCCAGTGGTCTATGCGTTTCTGCCAAACAAAACTCGTGCTACATACATCAAGTTGCTTCAAGAAGTTAAAAATCTACAACCTGGTCTCCAACCCCAGCGACTTATGACAGATTTCGAACAAAGTGCCATGCAAGCCTACCAACAAGAATTTCCTGGTATTGTAAATACTGGTTTTTTTTCATCTTTCCCAAAGCATTTGGCAAAAGGTACAGAATGTAGGTTTAAAAGCCTGATACAAACAAGACCATGAATTTGCTCGTTGGATCCGAATGATTCCGGCATTGGCATTTATTCCTCCTGCTAACGTTATTCAAGCATTTGAAGATTTAGTTGAAGCTGATGACTTCCCCATTGAAGCTATGGTGATTGCAAACTACTTTGAAGATACATATCTTTAAGCGCCTCCGTAGCGCAATTGGAAGAACGATGGTACATTGCACCCTACGATTGGAATAGGCCTAAGTTCAATTCTCGTTGTGATGGGAGAAATCTTTATCTGGACGATTTTCAATCGAAGGTGAGTTAGCCGATCTCATACGGAGGTAGCAGGGTTTTTCATCCCATATACAGACAAATCGGCCCTTCAGAACACACGCAATTTACAGACATAGAATACCAGTTGTGGTGGTGATGGAGGTGGGCGGTAGATGGCATTGATGGAGACGATTCGTAGTAGAGGTTCGGTGTAGTGGTTGAGACAGTTGTAGGTGTCCTCCCACGATGAGTGTTCGGACTCCTTGGAGGTGTCAGGAATAATAATAATAATATTGGAAGAAGACAACGGAGAGGCTGACAATTACCCATTTTTGCCATCAAATTGTGGAATGTTTACACACACGAACACTGAATGATCAGCAACATACCAACAATGCTGTGGAGGAGCGGCACAGGGGATTTCAGGAAACTTGTGCTACTTTATTCCCAAATATTTACCGATTCATTGATTCTTTAATGAAACAACAACAAGGGCTGCACAATTTCGAAATTACACAACTAATTGCCGGTAATTCAGGCAATCAAAGAAACAAGAAGTATGCTGCAATTTCTGCTAGAATCAAAACAATAGTCCAAGATTTTCAAAATCGTAATGTGTTTGATTATCTTAGAGGCATTGCATACAACTTCGAGTTTTAAACAATAATGTGCATTTATTCTATTAAAACAAAATAAATTAGAATTATTAAAAAATTAGGTGTATTATTTACATTTTTGTAGCCCACTCATTATTTACAGGGGGCGACTTTTCTGGATCCCGGGTTTCAAAGGTTTGTGTGTTTTTTTTCACAGTCCATAAATTGGGACAGTGGAATAGTTTCTGGTTATGAAGGTGTAATATTTATGAACTTTGTATTTGAATGTTCATAGATCGATCTCTTAGTAAGATCAGTATTCAGAGTAGTCAAGGATTATTATAGCGTTACCTGTATCCACATTAATGATATTCTTGTTCTATCATCACATACTAAGTGTGGTGAATTAATAATTAATTCAGATATTCCTGCCATTATAGGAAGGGAGGGAGGTTGTAGATGCTTCCTATTTCAGGCAAATGCCCAACTGCTCTGGAATTGAAGATCATGCCATTGAAGAATCTCTCTCTCTTTTATACAGAAGTAAATATAAATCTGAGATTTACTTTTTTAAATCTGCCACAGCAGTACATTTTCTAGCCTGTCTCATTCCAAAATTCTGAAAGACTTACTATTATACCAATAGAATACAAACATTTTCTCATCACTCTTCATAGACAGTGCATTTGTGACTGGAATCACAGTATTTTTAATTCAGTTTGTTTTCCTGACATACTTGAACTTATGAAAGTAACTTGATGACAAGACAAAATATTGATTGATAATAACTAGATTATGTTTGTTAAAATCGATGCACACTATAGCGAACACCACTATAACAAAACAAACTACAGAGGAGACCTGGCCTTAGTCTTATGGAACCAGTGCTGTTTTAAGGTCTCTGTTGTATACAGTAAAAGCACAAAACCTACATAATTGTAAATTGACAAATTACATCACAATCCACATCACAAATTACAGCTGTTTGAAGCAGTTCTCTGGGGGTGTATTGCATAACATTTCATACACAATTTGCATTAAAACTAGAAAATGAAAGAAGAGGAAAACTGTCACTTAGGTCTGTAAACAAATAAATGGCAGGAATGGAACAAAGGATATGGCTGGAAATCATACATTGATGACAGAGTGGCAGAAAATAGAATGAAGGAAATGATTGGATACATTGATGATAGAATGACAGGAAATAAAATAAATGGCAAAGATCACATATTCACAAAGGAACACAAGGGATTGGCAGAACGATGCCAATTCCTTGTGTATTGTTCTCAGTACTGCACTTTCACTTGGTGGTCTTCCATAACGATACCATGGATTTTGTCAATCATTTCCTTCGTAGTGACCTAGACAACATGAATAAAGGACAAATGCAAACAATAATGGGAAACTCATAAGAAAGAAAAGAATTAGAAGAGCATGAAATTATAAAATGAAATTTCAAAATTAATGTTTAAATTTTGAAATGTTAGGTTAGCTTAAATTAATGTCACTTGCCTGAAATCTTCACAGTGAACTAAATATGTGCAGTCTGTAGCATTAAAATTAACAATAATCTTTTCAGTTGTCTTTTGCAGACCTGGTTGGTTGAGTGTTTAGCATATCCACTCTCCAACTTGACAGACTGCCAGTTTGAATTCTGGCATAGATGGTTGTGGTTGTCTTTACAAGGCTTGTTTGAAAAGTTTGGTAAAAAAATAAGTTAAACACATTTTTTTCGAAAAAATCACTGTCATTTCTCAACATAATCTCCATCGAGGTCTACATATTTGGTCCAGTGAGTTTCCAATTTTTTTATCCCATCTAAAAAGTAAGATTTGTCAAATTGTGCAAAATAGTCATTGACAGCCTTCATGGGATCCTCCTTTGAAGAAAATTTTTTCCCACCATGCCAAATTTTTAAGTTTGGGAACAAGAAAAAGTCGCATAGGGCCAAGTTCAGAGAATTCAGTGGATGTGGAACCAATTCAAATTTCAATTTGTGCAATTTTGCCATTGCGACAGCTGATGTGTAGGACAGAGCATTGTCTTGATGAAAGAGCACTTTATTGTGCACCAATCTTGACCATTTTTTTTTTTTTTCAGTTCTTCTTTTAAATGGTCCAACAATGACGCATATTAAACTCCTGTTATTGTCTTGCCCTTTTCCAAATAGTCTATCATGATAATTCCTTGGGAATCCAAAAAACAGTGGCCATCACCTTCCCAGCTGACAAAACGGGCTTTGCTTTTTTTGTGCTCTTTCACCAGGCATTGTCCACTGTTTTGACTGCTGCTTGGACTCAGGTGTGTAGTGGTGGATCCAAGTTTCGTCTACAGTCATGAATCAACACAAAAAATTCTGCAAATTGCGATTAAACATCGCCAAACACTGCGTTGAAATGTCTTTTCGCATGCATTTTTGATTTACAATCAACAATCGCGGCACCCATCATGCACACAGTTTTTTCGTGTGCAATTTTTTGTGCAGGATGTCATACGCCCATTCAGTTGAGATGCCCACAATCTCAGCAATCTCACGCACTTTCACTCGGTGGTCTTCCATAATGATACCATGGATTGTGTCAGTCATTTCCTTCGTAGTGACCTCAGTTGGGTGTCCAGAGCATGCTTCATCTTCAATGGACTTACGACCACGTTTAAACTTGCTTATCCATAAATATATAGTCTTTAATGCTGGTGCAGAGTCCCCATGAACTGCATCTAACTCAGTTTTGAACTGCGCAGCCATCCACCTCTTCAAATAAAAGTGCTTTATCACTGCATGAAACTCATTTTTCTTAATTTTTATGAAAATTGCAAGCACAGTCATTTTAAATGTTTTCCCAACTAGAACTACATATTGCATGTTTCTAAAATTTTGCCAGTAGTCATGAAATAGATGATACGTGCCAATACTGGTATGAATGAACGAATTGTGTTGCCGTCTGTTGGAAATTTACCAAACTTTTCAAACAACCCTTGTAGGTGAGAGATGAATTTCATCACTATCCTGCTTATCAGAAGCCTGAAGTGGCTTGAAAACATTCCATGTTTGTTCTCTAAGGCAGCATTTCTGAATTATTTAAAAATTTCTGATTGTCTTTCTATGTTAGAACATGGGTTAGGGCAGACTACTCCTCCCTAACACTATAATGTACACAAATTCACATACAGAAAAGACAATGGGTGCTTAAGGGTCAAAACTATATAACTGAGAGGAGACCTAATAGCCTTTAAAGGAATGCAGAGAACCGACCAGGGCTTCTGACTAACGTCCAATTCTCGCCTTCTCATGGTGCACCCTGTTAGGTATCTAACTGGATACTGAATAAACAAGGATGGACTAGTAATTTGGGATTTAGCTAGCTAAATTGTATTCTTATTGGCTTAAACCATAATATAAAATGATGGTACAACATGACAGAATTTCATGCCAGCTGGGACGTCGCCTGGTTAAATAAGGCCCCATTGTTTTCGCCAGGGGAAACAGAGCGAACAGCAAAAAGTCAGCTAATGGAACAAATCCTGAAATACACCCCAACTCAACATCCCCAGAGTTCAAGATCAGTATTATCAATATAAGAAGCCTGAATGCCAAAGAAATGGAATTGGATAAGTACCAGATCGACATAATAGGGGTGACTGAAACAAAAAAGACAAAATCTGGTGAGATTTTTATGAGCAATAAATATAAAATGTTATATTCAGGCAGTGACAATCAGGGAAAAGAAGGTGTAGCTAGACTATTGAACACAAAATACGAGGCTAATCTTCTTGAATGGCAAGCAATATCAAGTAGAGTGATATGAGCTAATATCAGAATTGGGAATTGGACAATGAGCCTTATTTGCTTGTGGTCCCGAGAAGATTCAACGAAGGTAGAAGTAGAGGAATTTTGAATTTTTTGAGGCTTTAGAGAAAGCAACTGACACAATGAAAAATTAAAAGTTGGCGTTGGGAATATACAATAGCTAGTAGGAAATGATTGTCAGACATACAAAAATATTTTGGGAAAACATGCAGAAAAGAGCAAAGCTAATAATAATGGCAAATACCTGTTAGATTTCTGCTCAGGACATGGACTGGTTATTATTAATACAATGTTCCAACATAAAAATGTGCACAAATTCACATGGAGAAAAGAGGCAAGGAATAAGAAAAGTTTCATTGGCTATGTTATTGTTGATAGTGATGTTTTCTTACTGGTGCAGGACACTAGAGTGTACACAAAATTTCAAACTGGAAGTGATCACCATTTAGTCTTGAGCAGGATAAAATTGAATTTCATATATGAAAAGAAGAAGAACATGTAAGAAAGTTTTAAAGCAAATAAAAGTTGATCAGCTCTCAGGTGTGAACTGTAGACTAAAATACACACATTATTCAAGAAAAAATGAAAGAGTTTGAGAACAGGAACCAAACCTTGGAGATTCAGTGACAAACCCTGAAGAAAACATTGATTGATTCAGCAAGGGAGGCATGTGGTGAGGTTGTCTGCATGGATAGAAAAAACAGAACTCCATGGGGACACAGGGAGTTAAAGAAGCAGTGAAAGAAAAGAAGAAAGCATATCAAAAGTTCCTTGCAAATAAGTCAGCTTGTGCTCTTAGAGAATACAGAGACAAATGTAAGAAAGCTAAACACTGTGTAAAACTAGCTAAATAAAAGTCACGGGAAGACTTTGGTAAGAATATTATTATTTGTAACACCTCCAGGGAGTCCAAAGACTCATCGAGGGAGGGCACCTACTCTACACCTCTATGTCTCCACCAACTGCAACTGCCTTCATCATCTACACCAACGGCATCTACCACTGACCACCATCACTAGTATTTTCACTGTCAATCACAAACATCCATGCCCATGGTGGGATTCAAACCCGCAGCCTTTTGGCTGGAGAACTGATACGCTAACCACTCGGCCAACCAGGCTGGCAATATAGAAAATAAATATCAAGAAGGTGGCAAGTTATTTTGGAGGTTGTTGAAGAAGCTTAGAAATGGAGGAAAGAGTGCTCTAAAAGGAATTAGAGGTGATAAAGGTGACATGAGGGAGGTGATAAAGGTAATAAAACACTGACCAGGCATGCAATCAGAAATACATATCCATACTTGAAGATGAAAATGCCATCAAAAGCCTGAAATGTGGAAATGCAGCTGGAGTAGATGACATTCAACCAGAAATGGTCAAATATGGAGGTATAAAAGTCTTACAGTGGCCGCAATGTATAGTTCAGAAGCCCTGGACAGATGGACAAATTCCAGATGATTGGAGGAGAGCTCTCATAGTACCCGTATATAAAAAGGGAAATAAAACTGAATGTGAGAATTACAGAGGTATTTCTCTACTGAGTGTTCCTAGTAAGATTTATGCAGGTATACTTGAGAAACGGTTGAGAAGGATTGTGGAAGAGAAGCTTGGTGAAGAACAAGCTGGATTCAGGCCAAATAGAGGCTGTCAGGATCAGATTTTCACCTATGACAGATAGTTGAGAAATTGTGGAAATATAACAAAGATCTGTATTTAAGTTTTGTAGATCTGGAAAAGTCATACAACAAGGTGCCAAGAGAGAAGCTATTCAAAAACGCTACAGTTATACGGTGTTAATGGGACGTTATATCAAGCAATACTTAGTCTTTATTTGAGTTGTAAGTCAGCAGTTAGAATTGAAGGAAGTACAGGAAGATGGTTTAATGTTAAATCTGGTGTCAGACAAGGATGTACATTATCCCCTCTATTATTCATTATCTATATGGATCACTTTATGAAGGAAAGTGGTATTAAACCTGATATCAAAATTGGAGATGTTAATCTCAGCTCTTTGCTTTATGCAGATGATGTTATACTTCTAAATAAATCTGCTACAAATCTGCAAGATTCGACTAAATTGAATAGCTGTTGTAATAGATATGGATAGAACAAGACAAGATAAATACATTATAACCATTGCATCATCAGCTTCTAAAAAAACTAGGATTTCTCTTTCACTCAAGATGTTACTTCACCCCTGAACAGCTGTTAACCTTATACAAATCACAAATCTGCCCAACCATCAAATACTGACCCCACATATGGGCTGGGGCCCCCAAAAGCTCCCTTACAATGCTTGACTCAATACAGAGGAGATCAATCAGACTTATTAATGACCCATCTCTTACCGACTCACCCCCCCCCTTTCGCATAGATGATTGGTCCCTGCACTATGTGTTTTCTACAAATATTTCCATGGAAAATGTTCATCCGAAACAGCATCAATAATTCCCCCACTTAGTACTAAGCTCGTTGGATTTACAATGAGCTTAGTAACTCTGAAGTGACTAGGACTATGAAGCAAATGTATTGTCTGTGAATTGTTTGTTCTCCTTGCCAATTTGTTTGTTTTGTGGATATAAACCTGAGTTTCTGGTAAGGAAAAACCCTGCCACCTCCATATGATACTAACTCACTTTCAGTTGAAAAACTCTGATAGATATTCTTTGCATCCTAGACAGCATTGAAACCTAGGTGTTTCCATCCACAGAGCATTGTCAATACTGACTGAACTATAGAGACTGCTTGCCATTAACTAAAAATGTATTACATGTCATTGAGTTCATTGTCACCATAGCAAATCAGTCTTTCCCTTTTACCAGAGTTTTTATAATGGCGCATTTACCCCTCGAGGAGTAGTGGTGTGACTGTTGGTGGAGGTATTTGCCTGTGGGTTTTATGAGTTTTCTGTGAATGCTGAATACCAAGGACTCATCAATTTAATATGTAATTGGGATACCCAAGGACAGACTGTTGTTCCCTTTTTTTCTTAAGTGTATTACTCCCTAATGATGCCAGTTTGACTTTGGTGAAATGTTGGAATAATACAGTAAACTCGCTACAACAAACCTGAAGTGACCGCAGGAGTAGTTTGTTATAGCGGATGGTACTATAGTGAATTTCTTTTACCATAACATTGTACCAGTGGGAATTTGGTTTGGAATTTTGTTTGTTATACCGGTGTGTGTGCTATAGTGAGAGTTGACTGTAAATCAGTTGAATAATCAACATGTAAACTGAATACCATACTTGTGATAATCCTTGGAGATTCACTAGTATGCAAGGCTCACAACCTTGGTAAGATGAAACCAACTTTCAGCTGAGTCTAAGTTGGTATCCAGCCAAAGAGAAAGGCCTATAAATAGTTTCTCTGATCAGTAATGAGAATTTAACAACCTGTAACAGTCTTTCTTTGAGCAGTCTAGCTATAGAAGTATATGCATATTTTTAAGCATTTGAAATTACATAAGCAGAGTAGATATTAAATACAACATTATTTCAAAGCCAAATATTTGTAGAAACTATGAAAGTTTCGTAAGTTGACCACAGAGCTTATGAGAATACAATTCTCAGCATCCCCTAATTGCCTTAGTTTGGACTACTTAAGACATGGACACTGCACAAGCGTCCATATATTCACCTTTTATTAGTCAATTTGATAAAGGTTTCACTGGCCAGACAGCTGTTTTGAACTGGTTAGTTCCTTTCAGAGAACTAAGCAGAAACCTTAAGAGAGCAAAAACTCTCATTCAGTACTAAGAAAATCTAAAATGTCAGGGAAATGTATTTTTCATGAGTGAAGTCTCAGTCAGTGCATAAAAATAATTACTAAAGAAAGAGCCAATAGTATTGTGAGCTTATGAGGATTGTATTCTTGTACACGCTCTGGTCAACTTACGAAACTTTCATAGTTTCTACAAATATTCAACTGTGAAATAATGTTAGATTTAATATCCACTCTACTTATGTAAATTTACATCGCCAAGATGAAGCCTTTTGGCTCTTTCTTTAGTAATTATTTTTATGCACCGACAGAGACTTTACTCGCAAAAATACATTTCTCTGACATTTTTGATTTCATTAGTACTGAAAGAGAGTTTTTGCTCTCTTAAAGTTTCTCTGAAGAAAACCAACCAGTTTGAAACAACTTTCAGGCAAGTGAAACCTTTATGAAATTGACTAATAAAAGGTGAATATATGAATGCTTGGTCTCTGTGCCCGTGTTTTTTAAGAAGTGCAAGATAAGGCAACTTAGGGATGCTGAGGATTGTATTCTCGTAAGCTCTTGGGTCAACTTTCAAAACTTTCTGCTAACATTTGGCTTTGTAATAATGTTGGATTTAATATCCACTTTACCTCTGTAGTTTTATATTGTCAAAATGAAGCTTTTGAAGCCTTTTTAGCTCTTTGTTTAGTAATTAATTTGAAATTATATTTATTTCATGCTTTTACTTCCCGTAAAATTTAGAAACTCGTGTGGTAAATTATCTAAATGTTTTCCATAGGGTAATTAGGATTTAGCATAAGTAAGAACCATTCTTATAACTTTTAATTTAAGCATGTGTGTGTTGAGAGAGAGAGAGAGAGAGAGAGATTTAGGTGGCATGCTTTGTTAAAAATGGCATGCTCAGAGAAGGTTGAAACTACTAGTACTAAACACTTTTTTTTTTCTTTTTTTTTGTAAGGAAATATATGATCCACATAGTTGGGGACCAGAATCATTCTATGAAGAACTTGGTAAGTTTCATGTTATTCCCTTTTTTTTTTTACCTCTTAATATGAGATATAAAACACCTCTTATTAATTATGGGTTAACATTATTATTGTATAGGCGTCTCCGTGGAGTCCAAAGGCTCATCGCAGGACACCCAAACCATTCGCATAATCTGTCATCTTCATAACTCTCCGAGCAAAAAATCTAGTCTTCACACCCCTACTAACTATGCTTTTACTCAGCTTCCAGGGATGACCTCTTGTTTTGCATCCTCTAGCCAAGTGCTGAAAAATTAGAGCAGTGAACGGATGTCATTAATGGCAATATCGTATTAAAAAAAAATATTAGGATAGAACTTGACATTGTTAGTATTCAGGAATGTGTGAGCAGAACTAATCTCAGGTGGCATTGTGTCTTAAACAGAACGGGAAAGAAAAGGTTAACTAAACAAGCATTTTTAGCCTGTATGGCAGAGAAAAAATAAAGAGGATGACCAAGATATTACTTGGACTGATACAGGTTAGATAACAGGGTAATGTGGAGTAATTGTAGATAGGAAGTTAGTGATATAATATTTTCATGTTGTACTGTCATATATATCTTGTTCATAATCTTTTTATTTCATTTTTGTTATGAAGTGAGAATTCTTTTTAGCGAGAATTCTGTTCTCAAATGAGAATTCATTTTAGCTTTTTTTGTTATTTAAAAAATGCTCTTTCTTTTTTTTTTTCATTTTCTTTTTCTTTTTTTCATTTTATGAATTGAATGTATATTTAGCAAAGAGGCAGAAAGAAGAAATGGACAAGAGAGAAAAGGAAAAGAAAGAAAGAACAAAGGTAAAGTGTTAAAAGATTTATCCTTTTATGTTATATCCATTATGTAAATGCTAAAAAGCAGAGTTTTTTGAGACTGTACTTTTAAAAATTTGAGAAACAAGAAATGTATTGATATTTTCCTTAAAGAGCTGGAGGGTCAAGTTTTTCAGAAACACATAATGAGGAAAGCTGTTGCAGAGGTAAATAGAATATATGAGGAAGAGAATGAACATGTTTCATGTGCTTGCAGATAAACTGAAAAAGGATGGGCAGCTGCTGCACTTGTTTTAATAGGCTCAATAGTAAGTGGAGGGATGATGCTTGCCAATTCACTGGAGCAGTG
Source organism: Typopeltis vanoorti (assembly GCF_054136105.1). Classification (NCBI taxonomy): domain Eukaryota; kingdom Metazoa; phylum Arthropoda; class Arachnida; order Uropygi; family Thelyphonidae; genus Typopeltis; species Typopeltis vanoorti. The sequence continues at coordinate 126,878,013 of NC_143560.1, forward strand.
ACCATGGAAGTTTCTGTAGAAGAGAGACAAAGCTAAAACATTCCATCTGTGAGATAGAGGTTGAAGTAGTCATCTATGAGCCAAATTGCTCTCATCTGAACAACAATCAAGAATTTTTAGGTGTATCACTCAAATGTGTGAACATTATTCTAAGGGTGGGTGGATATGGGATTGGTGGGTGTAAAATAGCTTCTTGACTGGAAAAGAATACCTAGTTTTTTTAGAGGCTAAGGAAGCTATTATATTTGTGCCAGGAGAGGCTGGAGGTAAATGCTAGTCCAAGGAGAGATCTGATCCTATCTGGTGATGTGTGTAACATTGAGGATAAGGGAAGCTGAGGCTTGAAATAAGATCTTTTTTTTTTTTTTTTGTGAGAGAAAAGGCAGGACTGTGATTTGGTGGTATTGCCCTGCTGAAGAATAGTATGAAGATCAGTGTTTAAGGCTCTTGTTGTATCTGATCTTGATGTTGGGGATGGTTGAGAATAGGTGATGTAAGCATAAGAGAAAGAATGTAGGTGATAGAATGGAGCTTTGATTCTGGCACTTCTGCATTGGTGGCACAGTTCAGAGAGAGAGAGAGAGAAGACAGCCAGGAAGAAAGCTTGCTATCCAGTTGTAGAGGGCAGCAGTTAGACTGAAGGAAGGCAGTTTGCAAAGCAGGCCTCAATGCCAAACATGATCGAAATCCCCTGGAAACATCATAGGTGACAGCATAGTTTTTCTGAACCTTCCCATGGCACGTGTCCAGTGGCGGGTGATGTAGGCTAAGATATCAGCCATGGATCTGGATTGACAGACTCCATGCTGGTAGTCGCTGATTAACTGGTGAGCAGAATTCTAGGTAGTAAAGAAGTTGACTATTGATAACTTTCTCCATTATTTCGGAGAGGATTGAGATGATGACGGTTGGTTGGTAATTGGATGGTATAGTTATTTTTCTCTCTTTTTTCGAAATTGGTTGGATATATGCTTGCTTCTATGTGATGGGATAGATGCCAGCTATGAGTATAGAAGATTGAAGAGACAATAGAGGACATGTGTTATCTTTGGAGCACAATGTTTGGGTAAGAGAGATGCTATTGGGACCAGAAGACATTATCTACAGTATTTAAAATCCTTATGTCTTTTTGCCAAAAGACCACATGAGGTACATGATGCTCAGCTGGCATGCAGGGAGATGATTCGGTTTTGTCATCTATGCTGGAACTAGAGGAAAGGAGGGAGATGGAAGTGCAGGTGAGCAGAAGTTACATCCAATGGCTTTGTGAGGGAACAGAAGGGATACAATGGCTTCTATTTGGACAAGAAGTGAGTTTTCTATGAGTTTTCTTCTGTTGGTCTGTATGAAGTTGGATTTGCTGATAGTTGTTTTACATTTACCATCATCCTTCCTTCCCTTCTCATCCATCCTTTAGGATGGTAGAGTCCATCCATTTCTAAGCTTCTTCAATAGCCTCAAGAATGTTTCGACACCTTCCTGATATTTATTTTCTATATTCTTAGCAAAGTCTTCCCATGACTTTTGTTTAGCTACTTTTACACACACAGCTTACCTCTCTTACGTTTTGCTCTGTATTCTTTTAGAGCATGTGCCGACTTAGTTGCTAGCAACTTTTGGTATGCTTTCTTCTTTTCCAGGACTACTTCTTTAACTTCTTGTGTCCACCATGGTGTTCTTATTTTTCTGTCTTTGCAGACAACTTCACCACATACTTCCCTAGCTGAATCAATCAATTTCTTCTTCAGAGTTTGCCACTGCAACTCCAAGGTTTGGTTCTTGTTTTCAATTTGTTTCATTTTTTCTTCAATCTTGTAAAAGCTGCTCAACTTTAATTCTTTCTTAAACTTTCTAGCATACTGTTCTTTTCAATGTGATATCCATTTCCTTTCCTTGATCATTCTTACCTGAAAATAACATCCTATATTTATTATTTTGTAAGGTCTCACCTGTTTTTGTCTTCTTTTTCTTAATGCCAGTTATGTTCACATGGTACTTTTCCAATTCTTCTGCAAGTTCAGTTTCCTTTCCATTAATACTCCTTATATTGATGGTTCCTATCTTCGGTTCTTCTGATGTTGGGTTTATTCTCTTCTTCTAGATGTTGATCTTTTATATTTATTTATTGCTTTTACAATTTTTGTTTATTGTTTTATTTATAAACAATACATTTATTTGCTTGCTTTAGCATAGATATAATTTTCTTGAGTATAATTTCTAGGGTTCCTGAAGCAAGCCACTTGCTGTAAGCTGAATTTTTTTGATTCAACTGCTTTTATACATCTTCTGTTGAACCAGGCTTCAAAAGTGGATGGGAATTTTGGGTGGAATGAGAGATAAAGATTTCCATGCCAGTGTGCGGATGATTTCTGTGACAGTTGGGTACCGAAAGAGCAGAAGCAATGGTCATGCCATGGAAACAAAGAGTAGTAGTTCTGGATGTTATTCTGTTTGGGCTTTATAGTGGAAAAGGACATGAAGTTGGGTGTGGTCAGAGCAGTGTTGGGTGTGGTCTGTGAGACAGGAAATTGCACAAGATAGTGGTCTGAGTTGCTCACAGGAGAGGTGACCTCTATAATGTCTCTGGAAAGAGAACCACTTAAGAAAGGATCAAGAATATTGGGAAAGTGGAGGGAGTTCATTGGAAATTTGGTAGGTAAGTGCATGATTTGCCTTACTCGATTATTCACATTTGACATATTCACGATGCCGTATGGTCACTCCTGTACCTCACTGGGAGTTGAGAATGGAGTGTATGATCCTTGAAGTTCAACATTACAAGTAAATTCCCATCCATTTTATTAATGAATTGATAAAAATTATAGGTTGACCAACGTCTTGTTATGAGATTACCATGGGAAAAAAAAGTGGAGATGCATGTGCTAATTTTTACATTTTTTAAATAAATATTTCATTGGCAAAGTTTATAAACCTGGCTATAAAAGCATGAATTTAAGATTGTACATTAAAAATATATGGGAATTATTTTTACATTATTTTAAATAAACATGAAAATTGTGCTCTTTCATAATCAGTAATTTTATTTATATATATAGGTTGAATTTATATCAGGCACGGCGAAGAAAACAACTGATGCAACTGCTGCAGGTAAATGTCAACTTGTTATTATAAAAAATGGTTTCATAATCCTTTCGTGAAATATAGAATATATTATAAGAAAGATTGTAATCTTGTTTTCATTATGACTTTTTTCATAAATTACAGATTGTCCCTTAATATGTTAAATTGTTTTTACTGCAGTTGTAAATTTCCAGAGGGGAAAAAAAGTTGATCGATTATGCAGATATATTAGTAGTGAAGGATAAATAATCCATTTTTTAAACATCCAAAGGTAAAGGTCATATTGTGAAATCAAAAATTCTAATAATAAACAAGCATGTATCCCCCCCCCCCCAACACACACACTTTCCTTGTGAAACTTCTATGTTTGTTTATTGCCATGATATTGCACTCCAAAGATACTTTTGCTAAAGTGTTAATGTCTTTCATATTTTGCAGTATATAACTATCAAAACTTGAGTTTGGCTCAAAAGAAATACAGCACAAATCAAAATAATACAAGCGAAAATGAATAGAACATTATAAGAATTTATGGTATGACCCAAATTTATGAATATAAAATAACAGTGAAGGAATCAGCATGATATAGAACCAATTGGATTGGAAGAATTAAAAGAAACAATAAAGGTATTATAAAATAGAAAATCAATATTTGCATCAAAGTTTCTTAAAGTTAATAAATAACTATTGGTGGAATTGTCGAATTGCATCACATTGTTTAAAAGTAAGGTCATATCTATATTTAAGAAAGGAGGTAGAGATGACTGTGAAAATTACAGAGGAATAAGCTTATTAAATACAGGTTGCAAAATATACAGTAAAATTTTGAATATAAGACTTAGAAATATGACTATTAAATTATTTAAGGAATTTACAACATATACTGGAATATATGTTGTAATTAAAAGAAACTTTAATAAATACTTACTATATTTCGGCAATGTCACATTGCTATCTTCATGGGAATATACAAATATGGCACGTGCATGTAGGCACTACAAAAAGCAAATGAGGCAGAAGATCAGAAATTATTGTTGTTCCTAAAGTCCTAATGGTGCCCCCTAGTGGGCTATATTGGGTTGTCTTGATGTTGGGCTGATGTTCTCATGATATAAGTCTCCCAAATTTGGGGCAGTCTCATGTACCCAAATTTGTTGAGGTTTGGGACATTTTTTGAAGCTGAGGCTGATTCTATGAATAAGCTTTCGTACTTAAACTTGCTGTGGTGTATTACTTTGGCTTTCTTCCAACGTATTCTGTGGCAGGTATCTAGAGCATGGTCTGCAAGCCCAGAATGGCTGTACTGGTGAAACCGGATGTAGTCCTTGTGTTCTGAAATCCTGATATTTGCTGTCCTGCCTGTTCCTAAAATGCTGCCGGGATAATGAACTAATCCCAAATTGTGTTAAATTTAAGCACCGTTTCTCTTCACAGAAGGCTCTCCAGATTAATAACCGTGCTAGCTTTGCCCTGCTACACTGCTACACGAGTTCTCCTAGCCGACGAAAACAAAGCTTTATGGGTGCTAGAGGAGGAGTTGTCAGGCACACTGAGCCACTACCTTTGGACGATTCTGTATGATGTCTCGTGCGCTTCGGCAACAAAAGAATTTGATAAGATACATAGTCGGCACATCAAGAAATTTGATAACTTGAAAAAGAACTCTACTTCCGTACCACAGCAACCACTCAACACTATAGTCAACCTCTTTGCCACTGTTTTGAAGCCTGAAACACTCACCGCTCTTGCACGTGGCTACAATTTTGCTTTATCTCCAAAAAAAAAAAATGATCTAAATAGAATGTGGTATCCGCAACCTTCCAAACCATATCGCCAACAATGTCAGACTGGATGTAGCCGGTTTTCTCACCAAAGCAAGACCACCAAAAACCAACATATCCAAAGATGAATATACAGGTCTACTAGAAATGAAGAAAAACAAGGAAATAGTAATCACCAAAACGGATAAGGGAAATGCCACTGTGGTTCTCAACCAAAAGGACTACACAGGTAAGCTTAATGCTTTATTATTAGATCGGGCTACCTACCTCCCTATTGAATATAATCCTACCAGCTCTCAAATTAGAACACTTCATAGGCTCCTTAAGATGGTCAATTCTTGGCCTGTGGAAGTTACCAACAAATTAAAACCTTTTAACTCCAGAATCCCCTGATTATATAGACTTCCAAAAATACATAAACTAAATGTGCCATTACGTCCCATAGTGGATGGCATTGATTCCCCCACATATAAATTAGCCAAAACGCTCACACACTATACTGACAACACACCATCACACATAAAAAAACTCAGCCCACTTCAAAGCCAGTATAGAAAACCTCTCACTCCAACACATTGACATAATGGTCAGTTTTGATGTCTCCTCCCTATTCACAAATGTCCCACTCAAGGAAACCTTAGAGCGCATCCAAGCCAAATTTCCTCCCGATATCTCAGCCCTATTTCAATTCACAATGAGCTCAAGTTATTTCGTTTGGCAACAAAAATTCTACAAACAGATAGAGGGGACAGCCATGGGCTCACCACTTTCCCCACCCTTGGCCAACTTCTTTATGGAGACTTTTGAAGAGAAAGCGTTAAACTCTGCCCCACAAAAACCCACTATTTGGCTTCGTTACGTGGATGATGTGTTCACTATTTGGCAACATGGCCCAGATACACTCCACTCCTTCTTAACACACTTAAACAACCAACACTCCCACAGTCCTGTTCACTGAAAAAAGAGGAAAACATCAGCCTCCCTTTCCTAGACACTCTAATCACTTGCCAGTTTGATGGATCCTTGGTTTTCTCTATTTATGGAAAACCCACCCATACAGGCAGATACGTTCACCAGCAATCCTCCCCCCACACAACAATATGGGGTTATTAAAACACTATATAACAGGGCAAAATTAATCTGTTTAGATGACAATGCCCTAACTACTGAACTAAACCACATCCTTAATACTTTCTTAGCCAATGGCTACAACCCCCAAAAAATCAAAAAAATATTAAAACCAGTAAACCACAACCCCCCCTCCCCCTCCCCCCCTTCACAATAAAGATTACATTAAACTATCACCATTCCCTACGTCCTGGGCACCTCGGAAAAAATAACCAAAATCCTTAAAAAATTTGACCTGTTACAGACCATATAAAAAGTTGGCATCCCTTATCCGCTCTACCAAAGACCAACCACTTACCCTAGACCTGCCTGGGGTATACCAAGTCCCTTGCAACTGTAAACTGTGTTACTTTGGCCAAACAGGCAGGACAGCGAATATCGGTATTTTAGAACACAAGGACTGCATCCGGTTTCACCAATACAGCCACTCTGGACTTGCAGATCATGCTCTAGATACCCGCCACAGAATACGTTGGAAGAAAGCCAAAATAATACACCACAGCAAGTTTAAATACGAAAGATTATTCATAGAATCAGCCTCAGCTCTAAAAAAACGTTCCAAACTTCAACAAATTTGGGTGCATGAGACCGCCCCAAATTTGGGAGACTTGCATCATGAGAACATCAGCCCAACAGCCAAGACAACCCAATATAGCCTGCTAGGGGGCACCATTAGGACTTTAGGAACAACAATAGTTTCTGATCTTCTGCCTCGTTTGCTTTTTGTAGTGCCTGAGTGCACGTGCCATATTTGTATGTTCCCATGAAGATGGCAATGTGACTGCCGAAATATTGGAAGTATTTATTAAAGTTTCTTTTAATTAATATTCCAGTATACGTTGTAAATTCCTTAAATAATTTAATAGTCATGTGTTGCCAACGTATAATCCTTTCTACAAGAATTAGAAATATGAACTGTTAAAAAAAAAAAAAGGAAAAATCGAAGTAAAATACAGGAGCAGAAATGAGATTTTTAAGAGCATTTAAAGGATGGATGCACAAAATTAGACGTTATAAAAATCAAAGACTTTAGAAGAAGTTAAGTATTTAGATCAAGGAATATAAAGATAAATTGGAAGAGCATTTATATAGGATGGAAGGATATTGGCTACCAAAAAGAAGTAGATAAATATAGACTAAAGGGAAAGAGAGTGAGAGGAATTGTAGCTGCAAGAAGGAATGATCAGTGAAGCTGGAACAGGTCAGTACCTAATCCTTGATGAGAAGAACCAGAAGAAGAATTTGAGTTACTTACAGATGAAAGTCTTTTGGTTGTCACAGTTTGTTGCAAAAATGCAAACTTTTATATATATTATTATTATTTTTCTCTCTCCAGCCTGTATCTTCCCCACTACTGGGTAAAGGCCAGGGATTTGGGTCTACTTCTCTCATGGTGACCCTCTTGGAGAGTGTTTTTTATCTAGTTCTATGAATGAATGAATGAATGTATGAAGCCGAAAAACAGTCACAAACATCCATGCCCTTGGCAGGATTTGAACCTGCAGGCTCTTGGCTGGAGAGCGGATATATTCTAACCACTTGGTCAACCACGCCGGCAACTTTATATTTGGTTTCTCCTAAATATATCTTGAAACCACCAAACAAGAGGTCTCCATATACAGCTTAGATGAAAAGAAAAGTACTTTTATTTAAACCATGAATGAATATTAAAGCATTATAATCTAAAAAAAAGTGGAAAAATGACGATACCTAATGCTTTGGAAAACACAGTCTGTGCATTACCCATGGAAAAAGACCAGGCAAAAACAGTCCATTCACAAGATAAAAGTTTGAGTGAGAATCTGAGAGAAAGATCTATTTCTCAGTTCAAATGCTCTCGTTGGATAGCATTGAGAATTTTTAGGAAGATTTTTGTTGCATTTCATCAAACATGAGAATAGTATGCTAAGGTTTCTAAGCATATGTGGGTTTTATGCAAAGTTAATATAGCTAGATAGGTAAAAAAATAACACCATGAACAGAAGAATTTTTCTTCTATTCATCATGTTATTTTTTACTTGTCTTTTAAATGTTTTCATGACTGTTTATAAAGCAAAAGGCTGGCTAGAAGAGATAAATGTCAGGCTAATAATTGTCCTGTTTTCTTAGTATCTTGATATTAAAGTAACTTGGATTGGAATCTTTTTTGTGGAATAGAAGACAGTACTGTCTTTTGTTGCATTGAAGGTGAGTAGATTATGTTCAACTCATTGAAAATATGCATTGAGAACAAGTTTTAAGACATTGATCATGGAAAAGTTTAAAGCTGGAATGCTTCAGCACTGTAACAAGAAGAGTCAAATAATCAGTAAAACTTTGGGCAGGATTGAAGTTCCATGACAGAAGTTCATTTGGGAAAAAGGGACGGGAGGCAAGGGCAGTTGAACAGAGCCATAGACCACTCTTGCATTGGAGAGAAATCTTGGGGGGGGGCGGGAGTGCATGATGGTGGTAGGCAGAGCTATGCACTGTGACTTGCATTCACTGGCTAGAGAAAAGAGAGGAAACTGATTACCTATTTACAAAGGGTGAAGGTTGACCATGTGATGGCAGCTTGCTGAGTGGCCTCTCTGCCAGACCCTTATCAAATATTTGCCTTAGATATTAGGTCATCACACTACATATGCAGTTGTGTTATTTACACATGGTTGTAATATTGTTACAACCATGTTACTATACTTAAAATGATTGTATTTTACCATATACAAAAAAAAAAAAAAAAAAACTATAAAAACAGAATTTTACTACTGTGGTGCCTGGGGCACTTGGACATTCTGCTTCTGAATGCAGCCATTGCTTGCCATATAATGCGCATGTGTAACTCCATGGTTGCATGGAGAGTTCTGGCAGAGAGAGAGAGAGAGAGAGAGAGGAGCTTGCTTTGATGTTGCTATGGCAGTCAGGGAGGAGACAGTGCACTAATAAAAGGCGAACATATGTATGCTTGTGCATACATATGTTCTTTTAAGTAGTGCAAGCTAAGGCAACTCTGATGTCAAGGATTGTATTCTCATAAGCTCTCAGGTCAAATTTATAAAACTCATAGTTTTGATAAGCATTTGGCTTTGAAATAATGCTGAATCTTTAATATCCACTTTTCTCTATGTAATTTTACATCACCGAACTAAAGCCATATAGCTCTTTCTATAATAATGAATCTTTCATCTTAAAAGTTATCAGAGCCCTGCAAGGTCCCAGTCAGGTTCAGAAGCTGTTGTTCTGTCAACAAGTACCAAAAATGTATGGGGGGGGAACAAAAAACCATCATCTACACCTTTTTAATTTACCTTCCTTTTATAATAATACACTCAAGAGGTGAACGTCATATCGGGGAAATGACGTTCTTTTTACAGGAGATATCCTTATTGAAACTTCTTTAAACACATAGAACAACTCTTTCATGCAACATTAGTTTGTGAAATACCAGTTACATTAATCCCTCAAACATTAAACTTTTCTACAGAAGTAATATCATAGCAGAACTTCATTGTTCGAGGGCAGGGATATGTGCTGTGAAGTGAAAGATTAGGGAGTGATAAAGTGAATCTTGATGCATGCAGATGGTAATCTTACTCAGTAAGGCTGTGCATCCCAAATCCTCTGAAGCGCTTTATGTGCCAGATTTAGTCATGCTCACACTATCTGTTGTGGCTCTGCCATTTGTGCCCAATATGGCAGCAAAAACATGAAACTAAAAACTTACTTGAATGTGTCAGTTGAGGAAGAACATCTAGCTTACTCCTGAGCATATCAAAGGTGGAAAGATGAAAAAGTTCAGAGATCAATGCAGAGCAGAATATTCCATAGCAGGAGGCAAAGAGTCATCATCATCATCAAATTCCTGCCATGTACCCTCAAGGGGTGTACAGGATATGATAGTACTACATGAAAAATTTACATCATTACTAATTTCCTATCTACAATTTTCCTCCAAATCAGTCTGTTACTTGTCAAGACTCCAACATTACCAGATCTTATATTTCTATCGTCTAAGGCACTTTGTTGTATCAATCCACCTATGTCTCGGTCTTCCTCTAGGTCTTTTTTCCTGCCAACCTGGCAGAGAACACTTGTTTTGCTAATCTTTCTTCGCCCATTCTGTTTAAGTGACCATACCACCTGAGATTAGCTCTGCTAATGCATTCCTGGATGCTGAAAATGTCAAGTTCTTTCCTAATATAATCGTTTTTAATATGATATTGCCATTGATGCCATCTGTTCACGCCTCTAGTCTTTCTAAGGACTCTCATATCTGCAGTCTCTAGTCTTTGGTCAAGTGTTTTACTACTGACCCAGCTCTCAGATCCATAAGTTAAAACTGGTTTGAACACTCTCTTGTATATAGCTAATTTAGTGTTCCGACTAATTTCTCTTTTATTCCATATGAATTTATTCAATTGACTTCCTACCATACCAGCTTTGCTGATTCTGTTGTCTATTTCTATATTTAATTTACCATCTTCACTAAAAATTGTGCCTAAGTAGCTGAAATGTTTTACTTGTTCCACAGGTTCCCCATTCACAACACAGTTGACATTTTCAATGATTCCGCCTATTTTCATTGTCTTTGTCTTTTTATTGCTGACCTTCATACCATATCTATTACAACAGTTATTCAATTTAGTCAGAGAATCTTGCAGACTTGTAGCAGATTTATTTAGAAGTATAACATCGTCCGCATAAAGCAAAGAACTGACATTAACGTCTCCAATTTTGATATCATGTTTAATACCACTTTCCTTCATAATGTGATCCATATAGATAATGAATAACAGTGGGGATAATGTACATCCGTGTCTCATACCAGATTTAACATTAAACCATCTTCCTGTTCTTCCTTCAATTCTAACTGCTGACTTCCAACATATCTCCTTCTGAAATGAAATCTTTACAGTCCTTGAGAAAAAATAATCACCTCATTATCACCAAAGCTTACAAGGGAAACGCCACAGTAGTTATGGACTCAGCAAATTACGAAGAAAACTTTCTCTTTTGCTTCGAGATCGCTCCACGTATCAAGAAATTGATTATAATCCAACCAACAGACAACTAAAGAAATTAAATTCTCTCTTAGATGAAGTCATCAGTTTAGATAAAGACACAATTGAAAGACTTAAAACTCATTTTGCAAGACCTTCTAGATTTTATGGCCATCCAAAAATCCACAAGATTGACTCTCCTCTTCGTCCAATAGTAGATTGTATTGATTGATTCTCCTACTTACCGTATAGCCAAATATCTAGCTAAATTATTGAAATCTTACAATGGCAACTCTAATTCTTTTTTAAAAAACTCCTCAGATTTCTTAGAAAAATTAAAAAATGTCTCATTACAACCTACAGATCTTATGGTTAACTTTGATATAGAATCTTTATATACCAATGTACCTCTCAAGGAAACTTTAAAATTACTTGCTGATATCTTTCCTCAAGACATTATAAAACTATTCGATTTCATAATACATTCTGGATATTTCGTATGTCAAAATAAATTTTACAGCCAAGTAGAAGGAACGGCCATGGGAAGTCCTCTTTCTCCTGCTTTAGCCAACTTTTATTTAGAACATTTAGAAAAAGTCCTCTTCTCATCTATTTTCCCTCAACCATCTTTTTAGGTAAGATATATAGATGACATCTTTACTATTTGGCCTCACAGCAAAAACTCTTTACCTTCTTTTTAAAACAGTATTAATTGCTTGCATCATCATATAAAGTTTACTATGGAAGTAGAAGAAAACAACCAGTTATCTTTTTTAGACGTTCTTCTCATCCGGTCACCTTCAAATATTCTTACAACTACAGTATACAGGAAACCAACGTTCACAGGTCGTTATATTCTTAAAGAATCAGCCCATCATCCATGTCAAAAAACAGGAATTATAAAATGCCTCATCAGAAGAGCCAAAACTAATTGTTCTACTTTTATCTACAGAAAGAACTTTCTACTATCCAACAACACATGAAACTCAGTGGCTTTTCTAAAAAAAAGTACTCAACATCTTCTCAATTCTTATAATCCTCCATAAAACAACAAAGTTTCAATACGTCGAGTGCCTATTCCTTATATCTCCGGTATTTCAGAACCTATCACAAGAATTTTAAAGAAATATGATTTAACAACTACGTATTCACCTATTAACAAATTGTCTTCTCATTTTCCTTCTCCTAAAGACAAACGCTCAACTTTATCTCTTCCTGGAGTTTATCAATTTCCTTGCAACCGTGATCTCTCCTATTTTGGACAGACTGGATGTTTTCTTTAAAAAAAGAATCCAAGAACATCAATCCTCCATTCTTCACAACAAACCTGAAAAGTCTGGATTGGCTCAACACGGGATTGAAACTGACCACAGCATCTTTTGGTCCAGGACTCGCCTCTTACATAGATCCCGTTATAAGTTTGAACGTCTGTTCAGGAAAGCGTGGAGGCCTTGCTCCATCATCCCAACCTGAATCGTAATGACTGTATATCTATATCAAAAATCTGGAAAAGTCTAATCAAGATTACTCATTAATTTTTATTTTTATTTTTTTTTCAATCATGTCTCTACTTCAAAATATTCCGTTTTATACTTAATACTTAGTGATATAACATCACACAGCGTGTTCTATTTTTAATGATCTATTGTTAGTATTCTAGCTTGTATTTTTTTTTTTTTTAAATTGTTCTTGTAATACCGCTGAGGATGGTCTGCTATTTCCAGACCGAAATATTTGGTTAATTAAATATCTTTCTTGTGTTTACGTGCATATATCATTCAGTCTTATGTCACAAGTATCCTTAAAACAGCAAATTATTGCTGCCTTACAAAATCCTGAGAAGGATCCAAAAATTCCAATAAACTGTCTATTAGTTCTGATCAAATGATTGTACAAGATCTTGGGAAAACATAGTTAACTCTAATCCTGTATGGTTTCTGGAGAGCAAAAAACTTTTTTTCTAAGACACAGTCTGACTTCTGAATAAATCATTCCATATTAGATCACCTGGTTAGACTGGAAACATCAATCAGATGTTTCCAGTCAAACATGAAACTTTTCAAACCATTCACAAACATGCTGTGATTCAAACCTGCAGTCTGTTAATTGGAGAACAGATAAACTAACTACTCTCTGACCAGGCTGTCAGTCCGTTCACTCACCTAATATCTGTGGTCTCTGTTCTTCAATCAGTTTATTTCTAACCTAGCTCACAGTTTCATGCTAAAATTGGTTTGACCACTACATACAGCTAATCTAGGGTTTTGATTATTTTTTCTCTTATTCTATATAAATTTATTTGGTTGAAACCATATTATCTCTGCTCATTCTATTGTCTGTTTCCATATTTACTTTGCAATCATCACCACAAATTATTTTTAAATACTATGCTTCATTGTGTCCAGAGAGGGCTTCGTGAATTAGTATGAATGATAATGAGTTATACCTCTGGTAGTATTCCAATTTAAAATCAGTGGTTCGTTACATTCTCTTGAGATATAATTAGATATTACTAAAGAACAGATCATGGTCTTCCTCTGGGTTTTTTTCCTGCCATCCTGGCAAAGAGCACTCGTTTTGCTATCTTTACTTTTGTTAAATATTGTTTCTGCGCCATTGTTATGTCATCACTTACTTTTCCTATAATTTACTTCCTTTATGAATTTTACCTCTCTACAATAACTACAAGACTTACAAAATTTCCCTGACTCTAATATCTGTATCACTTCTTATGTGTTCATTCTATAAGGAAAGGAAATTCCATATCTCTAGCCGATTCCTACTTTTACTTTTCCTATAATTTACTTCCGTGCTTACCCTGACTGTTAAAGGTTATTCCTTGCTAAAAGAAACGAATCCTCTAATTTCTTTCTGGGACCGTCTCCTCTTCAGATTTTGACAAATTTATTTTTTTAAAGCTGCGCCAGCCCATATCTTAGAATAGAGGGGACTCTTATTCAGGGAGACTTTTCCAGACCCTTGGTGCACATAGGTGAATAAATTTAGTGCTGAAACTCATAAATTAAACACTTTACTGTGGCTAAGTAAATTCTGGTTTGCAGTCGTAACCTCTATAACAACATGTTATACCTTTCTTTCAATCCCCCCCCCCCACACACACTATGGTTCAGATTAATGAGTGGTAGTTTTGATTCATATCACAGGCAAACTCAGGTATAGAAGAAAAAACATTTATTGGAATCTAAAGATATATGCACTTAGACCAATCTCACTTTCAATTAGTTCAATGACATGCTAAATCAAACTGTATCAAACCGATTAATACTCTAATGCAAAAACAATAAATCCTTTCTTTAAGTTAGAAATTAAACACACATAATATACACATTATACACTTCTAATCAATATTCTATTATGTTAGTCTTGCACATTAAACTAGTCACAATCATCTATAATCATTCGAAACAATTTGTCTTATGGACATTAGTCACTGCTAAATAATCACTTAAAGTTCTTAAATACTTACCATACTCGATTATTACACTACAATGATCTCTCCCTTTTACTGACTGGATAATTATTCAACAAAATCTCTACTTTACCATTTCTTGGGGCAGGATCTCCAGGTCCATCTGAACTGTCCTTCTTTGTTTGAATTACCTCTCGATACTTCCATAAGCCTGCGTCCACATGGTGGGTCACTATGGTCATCAGATTAAGCTATGCTCTGCACCTGGCGTTTTTCTTTGTCTATTCTTGATCTGTTTCAGGCCATCGTCGTGTCTACTGCCAGTTTCATAGGACACGTCTGCGATATTATTCTGTCGGAACTTTCAGTGAAGGAGCAAAGACCGTATATGCCGGCATCTCACGCTTTAGTACCGGCAGAAATTCAGACATCGAAGGGAAAGGTGCATCATCCGATATCATACAATCGCCAAGCAACACCATCAGGAACTACCGGCTCACGGGAGAAGTCGAATCATCATCCAATAGGCAAAAAAAAGCCTTGAGAAAGGGGTGCAAATCCTTTTTATTCTCCCTTCACTTCCCCTCCACCCTTTTTTTTACCACCCTGTTACTAGCTGCGATAACACCTGCTTACTTTTTTTGCGATCTTTTCCCGCCCGCTATTCTTTCATCCGTGGGAAATTCAATACATTGTGTGATCTCGAGTAGTGTCTTCTGGGAAACGAATGTGCATTGATTTCCGAGATTGCCAATGCTTTGAGCCTGCCTATGACCTTTGGACTATTGTTTACATCTAATTTACCCATTCATTATATGAATGCATCATGTATATAATACTAATTTATACTCAAAGTTCTTTACATGGCATTACAATTCTACTAAATTGTAATTAATGCAGTGAACAATTCTGTTCACTGCATTAATCTTTCTCAGTACTGTAACATAAGAGATCTCCAGATCTAACCCTCCTCTCAGATCCAGAAGTTAAAATTGGCTTGAACACTGTCTTGTATACAACTAATTTAGTGTTTAGACTAATTTCTTTCTTATTCCATATAAATTTATTCAGCTGACTTCCTATCATACCGGCTTTACTAATTCTGTTGCTATTTCCATATTTAATTTATCATCTTCACTAAAAATTGTGCCTAAATAGCTGAAATGTGTTACTTGTCCTATAGGTTCACCACTCAGGACACAGTTGATATTTTCAATGTTTCTGCCTATTTTCTTTATCTTTGTGTATTTATTGCTGATTTTCATACCAAATTTATTACAACAGTATTATTCAGTTTAGTCAGGGAATCTTGCAGACTTATGTTGGATTTATTCAGAAGTATAACATCATCTGCATAAAGTAAAGAACTGAGATAAACATTCCCAATTTTGATATCAGATTTAATACTACTTTCCTTCATGATTGATCCATATCTTCTTCTTCTTCATATAACTTCCTCAGTGAGAGGGTGCAGCACCATGTCCTTCCAGGGCTATCTGTTGGTGGCTTTCCTTTTTGTTTCTGCATAGCCATCAAGCCATGTCCTTCGTTTTTTGCCTCTTGATCCTTTTTTCATAATTTTTCCTTCTAAAACTGTTAGTATCTTCTGTCCTGCTGAACCTCTCAGTACATGTCCTGCCGAACCTCTCAGTACATGTCCTGCCGAACCTCATCTTTCTCTGAATCATTTTCTGTAATAAAGATCTCTGTTTTCTCATTCTCTGTAGGACATCTGTATTTGTCACATGTTCTGTCCATGAGATTTTCAGAGCTCTCCTATAGCACCACATTTCAAAGGCCAATTATCTGTTGTCTTATTCTCTTCTTGAATATCCAGGTCTCACTTCCATATGTGAAAACTGGCCACACTAATGTTCTTATCATTCTTTTCTTTGTCTCGATATCCACAGAACTTCTTAGCAGATCTTTATTTTTCCAGAAGGCATCTTTAGCTATGGCTGTTCTTACTTTTATTTCTTTATCTTGCTTTCCATCATTTCAGTAAAGTAAGTGCCTAAATATTTGTATTCTGTTGTATGTTCAATTTTCATATTGTTTATGAATATATCTAACTTGGATCTCTTTTCTTTTGCGATTTTCATAAATTTGGTCTTTTTTGCATTTATATGTAATCCAAATTCTTTACCTTCTTCAATTAGTAGCTGCAGTAATCTTTTTTTTTTCTTTATTTTATTTCGGTTTTCTGCAATTAGAATGGTATCATCAGCATATCTAAGATTGTTGTATTTTATGCCATTGATACTAATTCCTATTTTTTGTTTTTCAATCTTTTTCATCACTGTCTCACTATAGATATTAAATAGATTTGGTGAAAGAATATAACTTTGTCTAACTCCTGTTTTTTTTTCACTACAGAAGCCTCAGAGTTGAAGCTGTATTTTCTGTTTAATGTAAATCATTTTTATAATCTTAAGTACATGACCTTCTATGTCTAATTTATCTGGTATATTGAACATTTTATTATATTTTACCCTGTCAATGTTCCTATTTCTTTCAAGTGATCTTTCTATTAGTATTTTTAGTTCCGGGATCGCATTAATGGTCCCATTTCTCTTCTGGAGCCTTTCTGTTCACTCAATTCACCGATTAAAGCTCTTTCAATTTGTTTGTTAACAATGGTTAAAATAATTTTTAATGCATGGGATATTATGTTCATGGTTCTGTAATCCTCCCAATTTTGTGCATTATTTTTCTTTGGAATTGATGTGCAGATAGATGTTGTAAAAACTTCAGGTAATTCTATTGTTTTATAGATATCCTGAATGGATTCCACTAAATAGTTATTATTGCCAGTCAAAGCTTCCAGCAGCTCAACCAAGATATTATTGCATCCAGGGGATTTATTATTAGGAAGATTCTTAATTACATGTTCTATCTCCTTTCTTGTTGGTAGATCTGTTGTTACGGTGTCATGAATCATCTATCACATTACCATTATCATCATCATAGAGATCTGATAAGTACTCCACCCATCTTCCATTTATCTTTTCCTTATCAATGATTATGGTTCCATCTTTGTCCTTGATGTATTAGACTGTGTTTACTTTTGCTTTTCCATTAAGTTCTTTCACTTTCAGGAATGCTTCTCTGGTTTTGTTCCTATTTTGTAATTCTTCTATCTTGGTGCACTGCCTGTTTACCCAGTTTTCTTTCGATTTTCTGCATAAATGTTTGATTCTTTTATCCAATGTTTTATATCTTAATCTTTCTTCTTCATTTGCTCCTCTTTTCCATGTTCTTCTTTCATCGATAAGGTTGATTACTTCTTGTGTTATCCATGGTTTTTTCTTTCTTTCTTCTTGTTTATTGATGTGGTTTTTAGCAGATATTATAATAGCTTCTTGTAGTCTATTTCACTGAGAGGGTTCATTTTCATTTTGCAACTGTGCAAACAGCAGTTCTGAAACATTTTCATTAAATTTTGATTTTACTATTAGATTTTGTACCCATTTTAGAGGTTGACTTCTTTTAATTTTTATTGTTTTCAAGCGAATATTCATCTTCATTAAGACCAGTTTATGATCAGATCTACAGTCAGCACTTGCATCACCTTTGAGTTCCATATTCCATTGAAGTAACGTTTACTAACCATAATATAGTCTAATTGATTTTTGTATCTTTCATCTGGACTTTCCCATGTGTATCTTGCTGTTGTTTTTTTTGCACAAAATAAGTGTTGGTTATGATGAGACTGTGCTTGTTACAGAAATCAATCAGTTTTTGTCCTCTCTCATTCTGAATTCCAAGTCCAAATGGACCCACGTGTGTAGATGTTCTCTCTGATCCAGCTTTTGCATTCCTGTCACCCATAGCACAAATAACTCGATCTTTCTTGCCTCCAAATTCCTTTATACACCATTCTATTTCATCATACATGTTATCTATTTCTGCTTCCTCATTCTGTTCTGTAAGGGCATATATTTGAATGATCAGCATATCTCTAGGTTTAGACTTCACTAGAATTGCCATTACTCTATCTGATTTTTTGATGATATGGATAATGTTTTTATTAGTTTTCTTCTCTACAATGAACGCTACACCTCTCGTTGATATTTCACCACTTGACGTATATACTTTATATATCTTGCCATTTGGAAGTTTCCACTCAAAATCTGATGATCCTTTCCAAAAGGTTTCACTTATTCCTAGTATACCAATATTCAATCTTTCTCTCTCTCTCATCACATTAGCCAATTTCCCACATTTATTCAATCCTCTTACATTCCAAGTAGCAATATTCAAGCAATTTCTGCGTTAGTTTCTTTATAGCAGTCACGAACTGACGATACTGCAGGGCTTGCTACATCACCCTGACACCACTGTTCCTGGCATATTGAGACTACCCGGGCTGTATTTCTTTTCTGTTTAGACATGATGCTTTACATAGCAGCATTTTTTACAGAATGGGCCGCCAGAACCATCCAACCCCCAGTATGAATGGAGGACTGCAGCTGTCGTTGGTAGCGGGTCCCGTGGACCTAGCTGGAAGGCCTACAAAGTAGTGTCATCACCCATCCCCCCCATCAAGGGGACCCCTGATGTGTCGTGACAGCCCAACAACCAGGTGATCCATATAGATGATGAATAACAGTGGAGATAATGTGCACCCTTGTTGCATACCTGATTTAACATCAAACTATCTACCTGTATCTCCTTCAATTCTAACTTCCAACTTACAGCTTAAATAGAGACTATGTATTGCTCTATATAATGTCCCATGTACACCATTTAACTGTAGTATTTTGAAGGGCTTCCATTATACATACCCGAAAGGATGTATACTTTGTATTATGGGGTACTAAGGCAATTGATGTGAAGTCATTAGTCGCTATATACAAGTAGCCAATTGTGAAGATACTTCTCAACTGGCTAGTGCAAACTTTGTTTGCTTACACTCGGATAAAGGATTGCACCAATAATATAATTTCATGGCATCTTTAATTTATATGTAACAGTCTTCTGTGCTATATCCTGTTAAAAGCCTTAATAAAGTTCAAAAGCATTATAGTGTATCCTCCCCTTATCTAACTCAACAATAGCATTATAAAATGTAAGTTTACCAAACTAATGCTGCTTATTGCAAAAATTGGTATACATTCTCTGTCAACTCACTTCCGTATGCAAGCTGTGATCAGCATTTCTGAAATCTTCACACTTACACTGATAGGGCAATATTGATATGTCAATAGTTATACATCAGTCTTTGCACCACCTGCAATGGGATCATCATACATTCTTTCTACTCCTGTGGAATCTTCCTTGGAAAGGAAAATGAAATTATCAATTTGTGTGTATGTGTGTGTTATACCACGAAGCACTGTTATGAATGGTCTTTGTTTCACAAATGGTCTGTTAACATGAAGCTCATTGGATTTTTTCAAAACCACTGTTCACTAGCTCTTTAAATATCATCAGTTTCTCACATTATTTTCTAGAGATTGCCAATATAGCCTCTAGAAAATAATGGATATGTTGACACTTCAACTCTGAATGCTGCATTGTATGCAAACTATTAAGAACTTGCTTGTTAGCTCTGTGTGTATTTGGTCTTACAGATAAGTAGGTAGCATAGAAATTTTTATTCATTAATCTGTCTTATGTTTTAGACTGGTTGTTTAGTTTCTTTCCTGTTATAATTTCATTTTTATATTAACTAAAGTTTGAAACTGTTATATAAATCTGTTTTCAACATAATTTTTATTATCAAAACAGTTGCTAAATGAATGACTAGGTAAAATTTAATGAATTTTGGTATTTAGGATCAGTATTAAAATTTATTTTAGTTTATGTACCATTTAATGCAGAATTAGGCAAAATAAAATTGTGCCTATGCTGCATCACTGAGGATAGCTGGTTCTGATGTTATGAAATTGCATTTTTTATGATTGCAACTGAATTTCTTTGTAGTGTACCATTTTGATATCTAAATTCAGTTTTATTCTTATTTATTCTTAGATAATGGAAAACGTAAGAGTAAATGGGATGTTGGAGCTGGTCAGCCACTTTTGTCATTGAAGCCAGCAACGCTGATTGCAAACCCTCCAAGTGTTTTTCCTGTCCCTTCAACTACAGGAACAAAACCAACAGTTATCTCTGCATTTGGAACAATATCTAAGAAGGCTAAACAATAATCAAACTACAAAGTGGCATTCAGATCCTAATAACTATTATAAAAAATGTGTACAATATAATGTATTCTTAACATGAAATATCGTTGCACTAAGAGTGAAACAATTTCCTCTATCAAATTATCAGAATGATTTTGTGAATTTTAATAGAGGAATCATTTGAAAGTAAAGGTGTATGATAAACATATTTAATAAGTGGTTCTCTGTAGTTTGTAAATAGCATGAAGTAAAATGTTATCATTTTTTCTTTCATTTTTGTGATCACAATCACAGGACATGGATATTCTTAGCTTTTATTTTCATTTCCTGTTCTTAACTCATATTAATATACATATTCCAAGAACCTGGTGATTTTCTTCAGAAATAATTCATTAGTTCAATAAATGTTATAAACATTAATAAAAATTATTTTTAAGTGACATTTTACTTCCATAAGCTACTTCTGATTTCCTGCAGTTATCCATTATTTCAATGCCATCATGTTAAAAATTCCTTTTGACTGGTTGTTTTTGTTTGAAATCTTGCAGAATATACAGTGGTGCCTTGGTTAATGACAGTAATCCGTACTGTTGTTATCCAAGGTGCGATTCCCCATAAGATTTAATTGAAAATTGATTAACTTGTTCCAGTTCCTCCCCACAACCATAGTACCTATTAAAAATGCAGATAAAACTCATTTAAAATGCCATAAAAATATGGTAAATATCATTTATTTATTATACAGTTGGGGTGTATATGTATTTGCTACAAAAAAATTAACATTAATAAAATGAATTGTTCATGAAAACAGTTTTTAATTATCAATCTTCACCAGAAGGACAATTGGGCTCACTTTGGAGTTTTTTTGACAAATGGACCTGTAAAAATATGTCTAGGGTTGCTTCTGCCTTTTTTTAAAAAATGTTTCTGAAAAACTGCATGGACTTTTCATTAAATAGATCTGCAGTTCTGATAACCTCAGATTTGTTTGGATTCCATTTCATAGCAACATTTTGAACTTCCTCCCACTTTGCCAAAACATTTTTGATTTCAGCAGTCGTAATTTGTTCTTTCTCTCCATCCTCATCTTCAGATGAAATTTCCTTTTCTTCACATTGCTGCTTGAAAAGTTCTTTTAGCTCGTCAGTAGTCAGTTTTCAGTCATGCATCTCCAATAATTCTTCAACATCTTCGTGTCCAATTTGTGTCCTTCATCTGAAGTTTCTTCATTACCAAAGGAAGGACACAGTTTCCTCCATGCTGCTTTAAGACATTTCATTGTTACTTCTTGCCAAGTCTTTACAATTAGCCTAATTGCTATGACAACATTGAATTCTTCCTTCCAAAATTTTCTTAGGGTTATGTTGGCAGTCTCGCACATTTCAAAGCACCTGGTAAAAAGTGCCCTTGTGTAAAGTTTTTTAAAATTTGCAATTATCAGCTGATCCATAGGTTGAATCAGAGATGTAGTCTTGGGAGGAAGAAAAATCACCTTGATAAAATCTAATTCCTCTGGTAGCTCCTCTTGTAAGCCCGTTGGATGGCCAGGTGCATTATTCAAGGTTAAAATGGCTTTTAGAGGCAGATTGTTTTGTTCAAGATAGGCTTTGACAGTTGGCCCAAACACTTCGCGAATCCAGTCTCTAAATTCTATTCTTGTGACCCAGGCTTTGCCGTTAGACTTCCACAAAACACTGCGATTGGATTTAGAGACATTGAACTTTTTGAATGCTCGGGGATTCTCTGAGTGGTAGATTAACATCGGTTTTACCTTGCAGTCTCCACTTGTATTTGCTGCTAAAAGCAATGCTAACCTATCATTCATTGGTTTATGCCCAGGAAGTGTTTTTTCTTCTTTTGTGATAAATGTCCTGTTGGGCATTTTCTTACAAAATAACCCAGTCTCATCACAATTGAAGACTTGTTGAGGTAGGTATTCTCCTTCTTCTATAATTCTTGTAAAGTTATTGACAAATTTATCTGCTGCTGCTTTGTCAGCACTAGCTGCCTCTCCGTGTCTGACCATACTATGAATTCCTGTTTTTTTTTTTTAAAGTTGTCAAACCAACCTCTGCTACCTTTGAAATCATCATCGTCTACCTCAGAACTTGATTCCGAAGTCTTCTTTTACAAATCTTGATAAATCTATTTAGCTTTCTGACAGATTGCATTTTGAGATGTAGTATCGCCTGCCTTTTTTTTTTTTTTTTTATCCAAATAAGTAATAATATGAGCCTGTGTAGCTCAGTGAATGTGGCGTTTGCACACCACGGTGCTTGGCCGCACGAAGGAAGACTTGGTTTCGAGTCTAGTTGGCGACTAGAGGGAATTTTTTTAAGCCTTTTTTTCGACCAGTTCCTGAGTTAGTCGATCTCTGGCACGGGCAAGCGGGTTTTTCATCCTGTAAACTCAAGAAAATCGACTGTATAACCCACATTATTTCAGACATTAAAATATTGTGTTAGGGACCACGAGATGGCGGCACATTTGAGCCGTCTCTCTTCACTGCGTACCACTTGATTAGTGATAGCCTTGGGCCATCTATCTCTGATTGGGTACCAGTGGAGATTGAACTGCCCACTCAGTCTCCAAAAGTTAGATAGGGCTAAATGGTTTTTTTTTTTTTCCAAATAAGTAATAGATTTTCTATTTGCTCAAAAAGAAGCCCTCTGACATTCAGCCTTGAAGTTCCCTTAGCAACCTTAGCTACCAAAAGTTCTTCTTTCTTAGCCAAAATGGTTGATATTGTAGAATGACTGGTTTCATATATTAGAGCTAGCTGCATAATGTTCATACCTTCATGATGTTTTGCTATTTCTTTCTTCTGTTCAATAGAGAAAATTTTTCTGTTTTTTTTTTTTTTCCCCTCACTAGCTTTCTTTTTGGGACCCATTTTGTCACACGATAAAAAAATTCACTCAATAAAAAAAAAGATACGCAAAATACGGTATTATTACAAATTGTACAACACTGAGACAATAGATACAAAGAACATATCGTCACCTGAAAATAAAAGTAAAAGTTCTAAAAAAAATTTTTGAAATAAAAGTTAACAGTTAAATTCGAAATCTGCAATTTTTGACTTAGTGAATTTTGCTTGTAAGGTGATGATATTAGATACAGCACTTACCGTAACATACACTGATTAGCAGCTTATAGATACAACGATTATTATACATATGAGATTTGATTTGCCTTTTGATGGCGAATGAACAGTGACATGCACCTACCTATTTATTGTTTATATGAACCAACACATAAAAAATAAATGCTTAAATACTCATTTTCATCATAAAATGCATTTATAACCACAAATTTTAAAATAAAGCACAATTCACTACAAGAAAAGAAACAATAAATGGAAAACATAAACAGCTGGCAATGATGGGTCAAACATATCTGAGCTTCACAGCTATGCCGCATGGCTGTTCTCTATTCGACAGTGTCTTCCTGCGTGTGGCTGAATGCGATCGAAAAATTCCGGTTTTTTAGATCGGATAGAGGTTCACATAATCGAGAGTCGTTAACCAAGAGATTTTTTTCTTACAGCCACTCGTCGTTAACCAAGTACATCGTTATCTGAGGCCATTGTTAACCAAGGCACCACTATATTTGTTTTATTGAAAGTAGGAAATCAAAAAATTGAAAAGAAAAATTTTTCAATATAAGTTTGTATGTTTATTAAATTTATTTAATTCCTTCTTTGCTCCACCAACTACTATACAAGCATAAAATCTACTGCTTTTTCCTTGATTCGATTCCACAATCCCATGTTATTTCTCTTACTGTCATATATTCAAAAATTTCTTAAGCATTTATCCTATAAAAATCACTTTAGCATTATTTTGTATCTTTTTCATCAATTAAACTTACCCATGAGCTAGCTGAGGAATTGGATAAGTACCAGATCAATATAATAGGAGTGACTGAAATAAAAAAGACAAAATCTGATGAGTTTTTTTGAGCAATAAATACAAAATGTTATATTCAGGCAGTGACAATCAGGGAAAAGAAGGTGTAGTTATAGTATCTCATCTTCCTTATACCCTCTTTTACCTTGCAGTGTCGAGGGTCCATTGATCATCGGACCTCACTCCATTTTACAGGATAAGGTGGTCAGCCTTATGCCCCGGTATATCCTATGGCCTGTACTGTCGAGTTCTCAAGGCCAGTTTGCTTGCTTTGCGGGATGAAAAACCCCAGAATAAACTGGGGGAAAAACCCTGCTGTCCACGCCCAAGACTGGCTAACTTGGCTATGGCTGAGGAAGATCCTTCAGCTCCTCACGTCACCGACAGGAATCGAACCTAGGACACTCCTTCCCCAGGCATATGGTTGCGAAGCGCATAGCCACTAGGCTAACCACGCGGAGTAGCTATAGTATTGAACACAAAATACGAGGCTAATCTTGAATGGCAAGCAATATCAAGTAGAGTGATGTGGACAAATATCAGAATGGGGAATTAGACAATGAGACTTATTTGTGCCTATTGTCCCACAGAAAGTTCCGCTAAGGAAGAAGTGGAGAAATTTTTTTTGAGGCTTTGGAGAAAGCAAATGACACATTGAAAAAGGAAAAGTTGGTTCTTGTAGGGGATCTAAATAGCAGAGTAGGAAATGATTGTCAGACATACAAAAATATTTTGGGAAAATTTTGAGAAAAGAGCAAAGCTAATAGTAATGGCAAATGCCTGTTGGATTTCTGCTCAGGAAGGACATGAAGTGGTTATTACTAACACAATGTTCCAACAATGTGCACAATTTACATGGAAAGAAGAGGCAAGGAATAAGAAAAGTCTCATTGACTATGTTATTGTTGAGAGTGATGTTTTCCCACTGGTGCAGGAAATTTCAAATCCTCTGTACACTCTAGTGTACAGAGGATTTGAAATTGGAGGTGATCACCATTTAGTCTTGAGCAGGATAACATTGAATTTCATGCTGAAAACAAGAACATGTAAGAAAGTTTTAAAGTGAATAAAAGTTGTGCAGCTCTCAGATGTAAACTGACTAAAATTCACAAACATTATTCAAGAAAAAATGAAAGAGTTTGACAACAGGGACCAAATCTTGGAGATTCATTGGCAAGCTTTGAAGAAAACATTGATTGATTCAGCCAGAGAGGCATGTGGTGAGGTTTCTCTGCAAGTATAGAAAAATCAGAATCCCATTGTGGACACAGGAAGTTAAAGAGGCAGTGAGAGAAAAGAAGAAAGCATATCAAAAGTTCCTGGCAAATAAGTCAGCTTTTGCTCTTAGAGAATACAGAGACAAATATAAGAAAGCTAAACACTGTATAAAACTAGCTAAACAAAAGTCATGGGAAGACTTTGGTAAGGACATAGAAAATAAATATCAAGAAGGTGGCTGCTAGAATATTTAATATTCTGGAGGCTGTTGAAAATGCTCAGAAATGGGGAAAAGAATATTGCTAAAGGAATTAGAGATGATAAAGATGATATGAAAACTGGTGAAAAAGATGTCCTTGATGTTGCTTAGAAAAATTGCTAAATGAAACAAGCAATGATGACAGCACAGTAGTAAAAAACACTCAACAGACATGCAATCAGGAATACATATCCATACTTGAAGTAGATAAAGCCATCAAAAGCTTGAAATGTGGAAAGTTAGCAGGAGTAGATGCTATTCGATGGGAAATAATCAAGTATATAGGTATAAAAATTATATTACAGTGGCTGCTCAGCATAATTCAGAAACCCTGGACAGAGGGACGAATTTGAGATGATGAGTAGAGCTCTCATAGTACCCATATATAAAAAGGGAAATAAAAATTAATGTGAGAATTACAGAGGTATTTCCCTACTGAGTGTTCCTGGTAAGATTTATTCAAGTATACTTGAGAAACGGTTGAGAAGAATTGTGGAAGAAAAGCTTGGTGAAGAACAAGCTGGATTCAGGCCAGATAGAAACTGTCACGATCAAATTTTCACGTTACGACAAATAGTTGAGAAATCGTGGGAATATAACAAAGTTCTGTATTTAAGTTTTGTAGATCTGGAAAAGGCGTATGACAGTGTGCCAAGAGAGAAGCTGTTCAAAGTGCTACAGTTGTATGGTGTCAATGGAGCATTATATCAAACAATACTTAGTCTTTATTTGAGTTGTGAGTCAGCAGTTAGAATTGAAGGAAGTACAGTAAGATGGTTTAATGTTAATGTTTAATGTATATCATCACCTCTGTTATTCATCATCTATATGGATCACATTTTGAAGGAAAGTATTAAACCTGATATGAAAATTGGAGGTGTTAATGTCAGCTCTTTGCTTTATGCTGACGATGTTATACTTATCAATAAATCCACTACAAGTCTGCAAGATTCTCTGACTAAATTGAATAACTGTTGTAATAGATATGGTATGAAGGTATACAATAAAAAAACAAAGACAATGAAAGTAGGCAGAATCGTTGAAAATGTCAACTGCGTTGTGTATGGAGAACCTGTGGAACAAGTAAAATATTTCACCTACTTAGGCACGATTTTTAGTGAAGATGATAAATTAAATATGGAAATAGACAACAGAACCAACAAAGCTGGTATGGTAGGAAGTCAACTGAATAAATTTATATAGAATAACAGAGAAGTTAGTCAAAACACTAAATTAGCTGTATACAAGACAGTGTTCAAACCAATTTTAACTTATGGATCTTAGAGCTGGGTTAGAAATAAAACACTTATCCAAAGACTAGAGACCACAGATATGAGAGTCCTGAGAAAGATTAGAGGGGTGAATCAGTGGCAATGTCATATTAAAAAACGAGGATATTAGGAAAGAACTTGGCGTTGTTAGCTTCCAGGAATGTGTTAGCAGAGCTAATCTCAGGTGGTATGGTCATTTAAACAGAATTGAAGAGGAAAGATTAGCAAAACAAGTGTTCTTTGCCAGGTTAGCAGGAAAATGACTCAGAGGAAGATCAAGGCATAGGTGAATTGATACAGTAAAAAGTGCCTTAGAAGATAGAAATATCAGATCTGATAATGTTGAAGTCTTGACAGGTAACAGATTGATTTCGAGGAAAATTGTAGATAGGAAGTTAGTAATGGTGTAAGTTTTCCATGCAGTGCTATCATATTCTGTATGCCCCTTGAAGGTACATATCAAGAATTTAATGATGATGATAAATCCTCAACCTCTCACACACATAGAGTACTTTAGGTCATTCACCACTTTGATTATTTGCCTCTAGATCCTCTCCACCTCTCTCTCTCTTCATTATCAAGAGATTTAGGTAGTTGAAGCTGTACAAAGTCTGTGCAGAATAATAACTATGTTAGCTCTGCCTATCAGTGTTTTTATGTAGTATCCAAGTGATCCTTTGAGTGTTTTCCCCCATACATAGTTTTTTTTTTTTTTTTTGTGCGTTTATGTGTGTAAATCTTACACTTTTCAAGGTTAAACTTGTAATTATTATACTTGGCCCAAACTCTTAGTCTGTTTAAATCATCCTGCAGGATCTCTTGGGAGGGCAACAGTTCATACATTATATATGTAAATTCCCAGAGAATGATTTAATCTGAAATCCAATCTCATTACCATAAATGCCAATTAACTGTACAAAATTACCTTTCAAACTGTCTTTATATGTTTTCCAAACATGAAACATCATTACTCAACAAGCAGTTAATATCACTAATAGCTTTGGGACAATATGACAAGATCATATCCCTAATACTTCCATGCCTGTCTATCTCTTGCTTCTGTAAGACTCTTGCCTGTCCAATCTTTGATGCTGTCTTTCCATTGCAGTGGGGTCTTCCTCTCCTTCCTTCCACCATCCCCTGCAATACTATTCTGGGAAGCTCTCCAGAAGAACCCTTCATCAAATGTCCTGCAAACGCTATTTTTCTTCTTTGGATACTAGCCATATAGTCTCTTTTCATTTTGAATCTTTTAAGAACCTCTTCATTGCTCACTCTTTCAGTCCAGCATATGATCCATTTTTTTCAAGCACCACATTTCATATGCATTCAGTCAGTCACTCATCTCCTTATTGATCATCCAGGACTCGCATCCATATGACCCCATGCTCCAAATCATTGTTTTGAGGATTCTTATTTTCAACTGTTTGTTCAGATTTCTATTTCCTATATGTATTTGGAAAAATGCTGCTTTTGCTTTTTTAATTCTGTTCTTAATTTCATAATTAGATCTATTGTCTTCTGTTATCCAACTCCCAACGTATTCGAAACTTTTTACATTTTCTGTTCTTTGTCTGTTCAAAGTGATTTCCATCCATTCGTTTCCTTTCCTTTAAATCTTCATCACTTTTGTCTTCTGAATGTTTATTTTCGTTTTATATCACTCATTTCCAACCCTGTTCAGTCTTTTCAAAATTCTTTGCAAGCTTTCCTCTGTTTTGCTCATAAGTACAATGTCATCTGCATATCTTATATTATTTATCAGATGTCCATTTATCTTTATTCCATCCTTCAGATCTTCCAAGACCATCCTCATCATCCATTCACTATAGACATTAAAAAGGAATGGGGACATCCCACACCCTTGCCTCACACCCTTTCTTATGGGGATCCATTCAGTATCCTCTCCTTCAAATCTGACCACCCTGGCTTCTTGAGTTTTGTATATTCTGAACAACAGTCTCATAATTTTTTCATCTATTCCTATTTTATGCAAAATATCAAATAAAACAGAGCGATTAACATTCTCGAAAACTTTTTCATAGTCCACAAAGCATAGATATAAATCTTTATTGCATTCGATCATTCTTTCCCCAAATATCCATAGTGTTGTGATAGCTTCCCTGTTTCTCCTAAAACCAAACTATGCTTCATTTAATTCCCTTTCTATCATTTGTTCCATTCTTCTATATATTATGTTGATTAGGACTTTTACGTGGCTAATCAAGCTGATAGTGCTTCGCTAGCACCAATCCATCATTCCTGTAGTCTTGAGAATAGGAATAAAAATAGATCTTATGGAGTCTTTACGTATTCTATCCTCCTCCAGAGTTCTATTAAAGATGATGGATAGAAGTTTTATTCCTTCCTTTCCCAATGCCTTCAGTAACTCTCCTTGAATATCATCCACTCCTGGAACTTTCCTATCCTTTGATTCTTTAAAGATACTTGTGACATTAGGATTATAAAATATATACACGTTTACACAAGAATATTATTTAATTTGCCAAATATTTCAGTCTGAATATTACAGACCATCTTCAGTGGCTACATAGAAATAGTTTTAAAAAAAAAACAAGGTGGAATACAAACAATTGATCATTCACAAATAGAACAAGCCACGTGATGTCATATTGCTAAGTATTAAAAGAGTAAACATTTTTTATCAGAGTCATGATTAAATTAAAGATATTAATTCAGCAATTTAGCTGTATACAAGACAGTGTTCAAACCAGTTTTAACTTATGGATCTGAGAGCTGGGTCAGAAGTAAAACACTTGACCAAAGACTAGAGACCGCAGATATGAGAGTCCTGAGAAAGATTAGAGGCATGAATAGATGGCATCAATGGCAATATCATATTAAAAACGAGGATATTAGGAAAGAACTTGACATTGTCAGCATCCAGGAATGCATTAGCAGAGCTAATCTAAGGTGGTATGGTCACTTAAATAGAATGGGAGAGGAAAGATTAGCAAAACAAGTGTTCTCTACCAGGTTAGCAGGAAAATGACCCAGATATAGGTGGATTGATACGGTACAAAGTGCTTTAGACGATAGCAATATAAGATCTGATAATGTTGGAGTCTTGACAAGTAACAGACTCATGTGGAAGAAAATTATATATAGGAAGTTAGTAATGATGTAATCTTTTCATGTGGTATTATCATATCCTGTACACCCCTTGAGGGTACATGGCAGGAATTTGATGATGATGATGATTCAGAAATTCATGTAATAATCTTAAATAACATTAGACTAATATTTAAAAAAAAAAAAATTAAAAAACATTAATGTGTCATCCTGATTAAACTTTCCCAAATTTTTGATACAGATATAGTCATTACGATTCAAGTTAGGACGTTGAAGTAAGGCCTCTTTAAATAAATGTTCAAATTTATAGCGACATCTGTGTAGGAGGTGAGTCTTGGACCAAAGGATGTTGTGACTTGTTTCTATTCCGTGCTGAGCTAATCCAGATTTCTCGGGTTTGTTGTGTTGAATGGATGATTGATGCTCTTGAATTCTTTTTTTTATAGAGTGCCCAGTTTGTCCAGAGTAGGAAAGATTACAGTACTGTATGGATGATTGATGCTCTTGAATTCTTTTTTTTATAGAGCGTCCAGTTTGTCCAAAGTAGGAAAGATTACAGTACTGTAATCTTTCCTACTTTGGATAAACTGGACGCTTTATAGATCTCTATAGAAAAAGGAATTCAAGAGCATCAATCATCCATTCAACACAACAAACCCAAGAAATCTGGATTAGCTCAGCACGGAATAGAAACAAGCCACAACATCCTTTGGTCCAAGACTCACCTCCTACACAGATGTCGCTATAAATTTGAACGTTTATTTAAAGAAAGTGTGGAGGCCTTACTTCAACGTCCTAACTTGAATCGCAATGACTGTATATCTGTATCAAAAATTTGGGAAAGTTTAATCAGGATAACACAATTTATTTTTATTTATTTTTTTAAATTTCCTATATTAGTCTAATGTTATTTAAGATTATTACATGAATTTCTGAATGAATATCTTAAATTTAATCATGACTCTGATAAAAAAATGTTTACTCTTTTAATACTTAATGATATGACATCACGCGGCTTGTTCTATTTGTGAATGATCAGTTGTTCATATTCCACCTTGTTTTTTTTTAAACTATTTCTATGTAGCCACTGAAGATGGTCTGTAATATTCAGACTGAAATATTTCGCAAATTAAATAATATTCTTGTGTAATATATTTTATATTCTTATCCTTTTAATGGCTGCTTCGGTTTCCCATTCCTTAATTTCTGGGGCATCATCATTTTCTATCTGATCACATTCCAGATTATCTTCGTCTCCATAAAGTTCTGTAACATTCTTCTTCCATCTTATCATTTTTTTCCAACAAAATCTTTCCTCTTTCATCCTTCAAAGTACTGCTTTTTATTCTTCTCTTCTTCCCCGTAATCAAGTTCAAGCCTTCATAGACCTTTCTCATATCCTTTGCTGTATCATTTTCCTCTATTTCCTTGCGGACCTGATTGAGCCAGTCTTCCTTTGCCTTTTTAGCCAGAATTTTTACTTGTTTATTGATCTCTTTATACTTGATTTGAGCTTCATTGCTGTTCTTATTCTTCCATTTTCTTCTTTTGTCCATTTTTTTCTATCACCTCCTCAGTAATCCAGGCCTTCCTTCCTTTCCTCTCTGCCTCACCCAGAAGACCTTTAGCACATTCCTTGAATTTCTCTCTTAGATCACTCCAGATTACTTGTAGGGGTCTATCAGTATCAATATTGCTGATCTTATTTTCTAGTTCAGCTTGATGTTTCTCTCTGATATCTTTTCTTTTTAGTCCATCAATTCTTATTTTTCTAGTTGCATTTTGAGCAGGTTATGGTCACTATTGCAGTCTGCTCCAGGATAAGTTTTTGCATTTTTTATTACATTTCTGTATCTTGAGTTAATTAATATATAATCAATCTGATTTCTGATTTCTTCACCCCTCTGTCCAGGTGCTCTCCAAGTATAAAGTCTTCTCTCATGTTGTTGAAATCAGGTGTTAGTCACTATAAATTTGTGTTTTCTGCAAAACTCCACCAGTCTGTCTTCCCTTTCATTTCTTTCTCCAAGCACCAACGGCCCACCAGACCATCCTCTTTTCCTTTCCCTATCTTTGCATTCATATCTCCCATTACTATCAGTATATCTCTGTTATTTTTCAAATGTAAACATTCCTCTATTTGTTGATAGATCTCTTCAACTTCTTCATCTGTATGATGTGTTGTTGGTAAGTATACTTGAGTTATGAGGATAGTTGTCTTTTATTTTCAAAGCAATCACTCTTTCAGATCTCTGCCAATATTTCTCCATCATATTGGCTATCCTTTTATCCAACATTATTTCAACACCCCTTTGATGCTCTTCTCCTCCTGAGTAAATAAATCTAAATCCATCATCTGTTCTTATATCTCCTTTCCCTTTCCATCTAACCTCTGAGAGTCCAAGAATTGATATCTTCATTCTTTTCATTTCTCTGATTACATTGGCCATCTTCCCTGCTTGATACATTGAATTAACATTCCAGGTGCCCATATTTGTATTTTCTTTGAGGTTCATTTTCTTATGTTGTGTCCTTACATTAGCTCCAGAACTTCCAGGAGGCTTTGATCCTGCAGCATCATTTGAGGTCTTATACTCCTGGGACTCTAACATAGATCTACAAACCCCCTCCCTGGTAGCATACTGCACAAGATCAGACCCAAGGGTCCGATCTTGTGCATAATTCATTCTTCCATATATTGATTTGTTCTCTACAGGCCAACTAATGAACAGAGAGGAAGGCCAAGAAAATAGTTTTGATAATACACAAGTAAATTTCTTTTTGAAAATGAGAATCATGACCCATCTAACATTTACCAGTTAGCACACAACAGAGCAGCTTGGCTCACTTTCATTTAATAGACTTTATCTCTGTGAGTTGTAGTTACATGCATATTTCCACGATCTCTCTGTTAACTTCTGTATATATTTCTCTATTCTTGCATGAATAAATAATGATTATAATCAAGGGCTATTCCAAAAGTAAATACCTCCTTTAAACTAGCTCTCCACCCCAGTGTTAGTGAAATAAAAAACAAAAGATAGTTTAAGTCTTTATTTTCATATACTATTTCCCTATTCTTGCACGAATAAATAATGATTATAATCAAGGGCTGTACAAAAGTAAATACCCCCTTTAAACTAGCTCTCCACCTCAGTGTTAGTAAAATAAAAAAACAAAAGATAGTTTAAGTCTTTATTTTCATATACTATTTCTCAGAATAATCTTACTCCCTTGCATTACATTTTCTCACTTTTGCTTTGACTTCTAATTTTCAGAATGAATACTTTTGATGTCTTCAGTTTAAGAAATAACCAGACTTCTGGTGGTAACAAGTATGAACTGTATTCTACAACTTCAAGGTTGATCTTTTTAGCCACTGAAGTGCATAAAGTTGTGAAACGTTCTTTGTACAGCCCAAACTTGGCTCCACGTTAGCTTAGCATTTCTCACACATTCTTTAATGCTAAAGTCATGTTTTTTTCTAATATCTTGATTTTTAATATGATTCTGCCATTAATGCCATCTATTTACTTCTGTAATTTTTCTTGGACATTTTGCAATCCTTAATGAACTATTATATTTTACCCACCTCACACATCCATAAATTAAAATTGGTTTGAACAGCTGGTTCATGTACTGCTAGTTTAGTGTCGTGGCTAATTTTTTGTATTCCATATAAATGTATTCAACTTATTAGTAGTACAGTAATCTATTGTTTATCCAACCACTTCTGAAAGACAATTTGAAGATAATTGAAGGGTTGAATAATTGAAGTAGAATTACAGGTACTGTACCAGAAATTGGTTCACATGGAATGGTTAGTTAATTGGACAGTTGTGTTGAAGGTTAGATAAATGGCTAAAAATAAAAAAACTGCTAATGCCTTTTATTCTCATAGGGAGTAGCCAGGGCCATTTTAGTCCTACCTAACTTTTGGAGACCGAGACAGTTAAACTCCATTAACCAATCAGACAGTTAGACCTAGATTATCACTAATTTTAAACCACTTTGGGTTAAGAGAGTACAGCAGACAAGTGTCACCATCTCGTGGTCCCTAACACAATATATCGTTTGAAATAGTGTGGGGTTGTATGGTATAACTCAGGGTTCAGTCCTTGGGCCATTATTGTTCAATCTGTACATTAATGACATCAGGCAGGGTCTAACATCAGATATTATTATTATTATTACATCACACCTCCAGGGAGTCCAAAGACTCATCGAGGGAGGGCATCTACTCTACAAATCTTTGTCTCACTACTCCAACAACCTTCATCATCTAACACTAATGGCATCTACCGCCGACTACCACCACCACTAGTACTTTCACAGACAATCACAACATCCATGCCCACAGCGGTAGATGGCATTAGAAGGCAGGACAATCAGGGCTGCTACTGATATTCAGCAATTACAAAATGTATCGTCTGAAATAGTGTGGGGTTGTATGGTATAACTCAGGGTTCAGTCCTTGGGCCATTATTGTTCAATCTGTACATTAATGACATCAGGCAGGGTCTAACATCAGATATTATTATTATTACATCACACCTCCAGGGAGTCCAAAGACTCATCGAGGGAGGGCATCTACTCTACAAATCTTTGTCTCATTACTCCACCAACCTTCATCATCTAACACTAATGGCATCTACCGCCGACTACCACCACCACCACTAGTACTTTCACAGACAATCACAACATCCATGCCCATAGCGGTAGATGGCATTAGAAGGCAGGACAATCAGGGCTGCTACTGATATTCAGCAATTACAAAATGATTTGAATAGGCTGGAAATTTGGCAAACGAAAATGGCTGTCAGTTTAATGTTAGTAAGTGTAAAGTTATGCACTTTGGCTTGATGAGCTTTCAGTGGCATATTATATTAGCAGGGTTATACTACAAGAAACTGAAGAGGCAAGGGGTATTAGCATATTGGTGGATAGGAATTTAAAGTTCAAAGGTCACATAGCAAAAGTTGCAAATACAACTCAGAGGATAATCGTGATGTTGAAGCGAACCTTGACATGTAATTGTAAGGAAGTCATTTTGCCTCTTTATAAGGCTTTGATAAGACCACACCTACATTATTATGCACAGATTTGTCTCTTGGGTTCCAAGGGAATAAAGAAGCTGTGGAAAGGGTGCAAAGAAGAGTTACAAAGATTGTATCCAGATTATGGGATTTAGATTATGAGGACAGATTGCAGGTATGTGGATTACAGACGCTGGTTAATTGGAGAAAGAGGGGTGATATAATAGAGGTCTATAAACTTTTGAATGGGTGTTATAGGATATCATCTGATGAAATTTTTTGTTATATGGAATGTAGGGAGAGAACACAGGGGCATCTATGGAAGTTAAATTTATTTGCACTCAAGAAAGGGATAAGAGCTGGGCTTTTCTATCACAGAGCAGTGAGCAAGTGGAATAGTTTGCCTTTAGGGTAGTGAGTGCATCTACTGTGAATGGCTTTAATGGAAGGTATGACAGTTGGTTTGGGTGATTTATGATCTCCCTCGATGAGTCCTTGACTCCTTGGAACTCTCAAAAATATTAATAATATAATAATAATAAAAATGGGAAGGCGTCTTGGGCGAGTACAGTTTTTTTGTGTCAAGTAGGATTTTGCATAATTTGTTGAGTCCTGGTTATATACTTGTGTAATGATTGAAAAACATTTGACATATAAAATTCCCATATATTGGGATTATTATTTTATTATGTAATGTTTTCAAAATGAAACTGTCATTTTAATCAAAACGTATATCATCAGCATTGTCCTTTGATTGAAATGAAATGGTAAATTGGACTTGGTATGGATATTAGACACTGGTTATCATTCATGGTTTTGTTTAACAGAAGAAATGAAGAAACAGATGCCAGGTAAAAATCATAGCCCAGCTCTACCCGCTAATTAACAGGAACAGTAAGCTGAGCACCAGAATCAAACTACTCATATATATAAACTGATGGTTCGCCCAATACTCACCTACGCTTCTCCGGCCTGGAGTCATACCGCTAATACTAATATTCTTAAGTTGTAACATGTGCAAAACAAATGTCTCAGAATGATCCTGAACGCCCCATGGTTCGTACGTACTGTGCAACTTCATCGCGACACAAATGTCCCCTATATATATTTACACTTTCATGTAGATTGTAGCAACCAAATTCTTCTCAAAAGCATCTGTGCACCCTAACAAACTGATCCAACTAATCCAATCCATTGCGTCATAACCTGGCTGCAGATTATGACGCAATGGATTATTTCAAACATAAAAGACCAAAAGCTATCCTAAACTATAACACTGAGGACTAATCTCCTAGCCCACTCAGGGCGAGCAATCAGCTCATAAAACTATCTCCACTCACAGTTTCTCTTAAGATAGCGGGGAATATGAAAAGCATTTTGCTTCGCCCCTTAGGTCAGTAATAATGTAAGTTGTGTTTCTTAGTACTGAGAGTTTTTGGTTTCTGCCTGATCCCTGACGAAAACCAGTGAGTTTGAAACAGCTCTCGAGTCAGTGAAACCTATCAAAATGAACCAATAGGAGGCGAATATGTGGACGCTATACAGCGTGCATGCCACCTATTAGGTTCGGCTAGAGCAACTCGTAGTATGGCAGCGAGCGTATTTACCGTAAGCTCTCTCTGGTCAAGTTTTCGCACGAAATTCCTCGGCTTTGAAATGATGTTGGATTTAGTATTCAATTCGTATACTTTTGCATCGCCAACATGAAGCCTTTGGCTCTTTATTTTTAGTAAATACATAAGTTTTGATTAGGGACATAAGGTGGAGGCTGTTGTCTAATTTATTCTCTTGTCACATTTGTTTCCATGCCTGATAAGCATCTCTCCAACACTAGCTAAGCGTTTTCTGGTAATGGCAAAGGTTGAGACCAGCTGCGATATCCATCCCCCCCCCCCCACACACACACAAAAAATAGCACTCTTTAGTTGCTTATCACAAAATGAATGGAAATATTTAATGGTTTGTTTTGTTTAGATTTCAGTTTATTCATTGAGAAAGTAATTATACTTCCATCCACTTCTGAAGAATCATTCTTATCTAATTCAGAAATGATCACTCAGTAATACTTCTTAAATTTTGCCTTCATGTGCACGCTACATCTCAAAATTACATTCTTTAAAAAAAATCCACTGTCTTTCATTTTAAAGTGATTGGAGAGACCAATCTCCTCCTCAGAAATGACTAATAGTCTCTCAAGACTATTAGTGATTTGATTACATAGGCATTATGCCGATGTCATCAATGGGGTTACATGTATCCCTAACACTGTATGTTGTCTGAAGTAGTGCGAGTTCACAGTTGATGTGCTTTTCAGGGGTAAAGTACACGAGTTTCCGGAGGTGGTAACCATTCTTTCCTGTGCTAAACACCACCTGACTTAGGAGCTACGTGAAAAAAGTCCTAGACGTTCCTCTAATCATCAACAAGAATCAAACTTAAAATGGTCTATCAGTCTAGAGCTATAAACAGACTCTTTTCACAAGGTTCATCTTTACTTTTATTTAATTTTAATATTAGAGACACTTAAAGTATTTATTATTGCCACATCATGAAAAATAAACTAATATGATTAAAAAAATCGAAGGATTTATTCATTTTCTAGGAATCTGTGGAAAGTAAAATCAACAGAAGAAGAGATATATACAAGTTTCCATAAATTAAGGGGAAAAGAAAAAGCGTGATAATTTGAAAAGGAAAAATCATGAAAGTCAAGTATATTATAAAAAAGTGATTCTAAGTCTGGTTATCTTAAAATGAATGGCGCTGTTAGCGATATATGCTAACAAGATATTTTGCAGTAGCAAATTCTTGGATATCGCTGTAAGACTTCATTTAACCAATGAATTTAGGTGGCAAGTCATAAGACGAGACCAACCAAGCTCAGGCTGAGATGGCAGATGGAATTCAACAATCAGGAACAGCACCCTGGAAATAATACAGTGAAGGTGGACCACGGGCTACAACTGCAGTGGTTGACATATCCTTGATTATCTGTTTGCTGAAACCGTAGTGATACCCCAATTCAGCTACAATCCGACCGTGTCAACTACAGGAACATTGTTATCTGCTTCTACTGTTCACAGAAGACGACCCTTCTGAAGCCTTGTGTGTTCTATCCACATGCCACAGGAGAGAATGTTTGAAATTGACAAGGCTTCACGTCAACGGGGCCCAAAACCAATGGGAATTGGCATTGTTTACAGAGTCCAGATTTGCTATAAAAAGTGATGCCATTCGTACTGCGATCTGGAGACAACCAAGCACACGTTATCATCACTGATATCTGTAAAAGGTGACAATTAAGGAGGTGGGGGAGATAGTGTGATGGTTTGTTGAGACATTGACCTGTGCTTCCTTACGGAATGGTCAATGCTCCAACTTATCGAGATGAAATCCTGAATATGTTCATCTACATGTCGGCATGAGAGAGAGACTCCTTACAAGAAGATAATGCTCATCCTCATCGCGCAAAGCTCATATACCAATATCTTCTGCAGGAAAAGACTATCATCCAAATGATCTCGACACCACTATAAACATGAAACATTATATGCTGTAGGAAGTAATTCAACTGTGTCCGAGTTTCACTCGGACAAAGTTGAATTACTGCGAGAAGGGAATTGACGAGTTTCAAAGACGGTTGTGAGAGGATGCCATGTTGCAGGCAACTTATTGACAAATTGTTTCATTTCAGGTCAACAATCAGTGATACCATGTTAAAAAGGAAGCACAGGGAATCAACTAGAAGTGGTCCTTGCAGTGGATGACCCACCACGCTCACGAAAGTGACCGTATGGTGCTATGAAGGAAAATATGCAAAAACCGTCATTCGCTGGCCGATGCGTTGAATGCGGAGTTTCAGTCATCAACTGGAACATGAATCTACATAAATACATTCAGAACCGGGGTGCACAGCAGACCGCAATATGCAAGCCTCACATTACTCGAACCAACATGCTGCTTTTTTTACAGTGGTGCAAAGTGCATGTGCAGTGGGACGCGGAAACCTAGAAAACAATGTTATGGAGCAACGACTCACGCTATACCCCAACCGAGCAGATGAACATGCGTGGCGGATGCCCGGTGAACGTCTCTTACCAAAGTGCGCAATCCTAACTATGAAATAGTTAGGATTGCGCACTTTGTGTGGTAGTATGGTCTTGTAGTGTGGTGGTATGGTCTTGCTTGGCTTCGAACCTTTGTTTGTAGTGCCATGAACACTGAATTCTGAAAAGTATCCGAACATTCTGAACAATGCAATGCTTCCTACTTTGTGGCGTCTCTACAGAACTGACGATTGTCTCATTCTCTCTACCTCATTACATGTCTACAGAAGAATGGTCCAAATTTCTTGAACCATTCTTCCTGTAAGTCACGGACACCATAGTGTGAGGAACAAACAGCCATGGCGCCCACCTTAATAAGATGTAGGGTATCCTTTCGCGGCGATGGCTGCAGTAATCCTACGGGGCATCTTTTACAAGGATTGCTGCAGTCAAAGGATACCTTACATCCAGTGGTGGGCTATGGAAATTTTAACAAAGGGCCCGCATCGTCGAAAAAAAAAAAAGTCTAACTTAGCCCGTATAATACTTATAATGAGACTTTGTAGAGTTTCTGACAGATATGATAATTCCTGTAGGATATCAATCATTAATGCTAGATCTTTAAAAAATTCCAAATTGAGAAGTCGGTTTAAAAAGCCTTTATATTTATCGTTCGATGCAAAATGCTTGCATAAGGCTGGGTAATTTCTCCACACAGCAAGTTCGTAAACTGCAAGCTGCCCATCGTGGTCCAAACACACAGCCGATCTTTAAACTTTAAAATTTCGATGCCAAGGTCTTTTGCAATCGTATTTAATTCTCGTTGATTTTTTGATGATTACTGATAAAAAGCATAATTTATCCATAAATATTTCAAAATGATTTATTTCTTTAATGTTTTTTTATCGAATCGTCTAATGCAAATTGTAAATGATGAGCTACGCAATGCCAAATCACAATGTTGGAAAATCTTTGTAGACGTTTGATTGCAACACCTGATGTTTCCTAACATTATACTAGCTTCATCAGAACAAAATGCAATGAGATAATTTTTTAAATAGTTATCAAAAAATCCATATGAATTTGAAGTAGCAATTATAGTAGCATGTATACATTCCGCGGTGGCATTTTCTAGTTCTACAAGATTAATAAACAAAAAGAACAAGGGGCTCCCAAATTTGAGAAAAAAATTAACAAAGGGCTTGCGCGAGCCCTTTATAGCTCACCACTGGTTACATCTTATTAAGGCGGGCGCCATGACTGTTTGTTCTTCACACTATGGTGTCAGTGACTTTTTTACAAGCAGTGTATAAAGGTATGAATGTGTATGAGAGGGACATTTCTCCACTGGGTTGGATAGTTTGCTGTAATTGATAACAAATTATATATTCCTGGTTTCGTTCATGTTTTAATTTTTTGTAAGTGACCAACAAGTTTGGCATGTGAATTATCTTTAGCTAGTCATGAAGCTAAAAATAATTCACATGCTTATTAAGAGAAGATTATTTTAATACAAGCCAACCTACATGTATCTTAATGCGAGCCATCGATTCTTGGATGTATATATCGCTTTATAATATGAAAACGGTTACTAAATTGGTTTCGGCATTTATGTGGTCTTTTTTAGTGAGAGCTGTATCCGTGGGTAATAATGCAGCTAACATGTCATGGATACAGATTTCTCTTATACGTATATTTACTCTACTGGAGGTAGCTGTAGTAACCTACTAGAAAACTTTGTTATGAGAAATTTCTCAATATGATTCCTTCTCATTCATTGCGATGACCAGCAATATTTTTTGCATAAACATATTACGTGTATCACCTTCTTACTTTCCCAAAAATTAAGATTCTCTCTCCCAAGGATTACTTTGACTACTATTAATAAATAATTTCTCTTTTGATCGTTATTAATAATTTCTGTCTTTTTTTTTAGTACGACGGCTGTCAAACTATCTCAACCGTCGAGTGCTGAAAAAAGAGAAATTATTGATTAATAACGTGTCCATTACCTATTATCTACACTCAACCCACATTCGCGCACTCCCACACAGTTTTCACAGAATTCCATAGCTGGTTTCCTACAGATATTTCAATGGTTTCAGTTTCTTCAAAATGGTATCTTAATTTCTATTCCTTTTAAGATAGTGAACCAAACTGCTACCACCATTCATGGATGACTTGCAGTTATTCACGAAACTTGCAAAATAAAGTTTTCTTCATCGCGGTGCAGTTCCTCTTCTATTATACTTTGGAACAAACTCCCTTCTTATGTATTTCCTGTAAAGACAATATGTTGTAAAACGTTCCTGTTCGCAGGATAAAAACATTTATTTTTCTCTCCAATGAGCAAAATGATGTGCTCAGGAACTGAACCCGAAAATTTAGGATGTAACTCAAATATTTACAAGGAATGTCAGATATCTCACATGGTTTTGATAGCTTTATTACTCATATTACATCTCTCATCAGAGTGCATATAATTAAAATATATATATATGTAACTATAGTTTTTAGTGTTGTCCGATTTGGTTTTTGATGTCCAAAGCACATTTTTATGATGAGGGAAAAAATAATAAAATATGTTTCAACATGCTTTATCCTCAAAGGGAGCAGGAGAACTCTTTTTATCCCTATCTTTTGGAAATCACTAAGCATCCCAGACCTGCTTTTTTTTTTTTTTTTTTATCACTGGTAGTTCTGAGCTTATGAACTGATTTTGAAGATGTGAGCTTAGAGTGCAGGAGATAACTACCATTGATGGCCCATTTTTCTCAGTTGTGAGGCGAAAAACCTGAGTTCTGCGGAGAGAAAATGCACGCTTACCTGCACCAAAGATCTGTCATCAGTGACTAGA
This sequence comes from Typopeltis vanoorti, assembly GCF_054136105.1. Taxonomy (NCBI): domain Eukaryota; kingdom Metazoa; phylum Arthropoda; class Arachnida; order Uropygi; family Thelyphonidae; genus Typopeltis; species Typopeltis vanoorti. Next base: position 126,920,231 of record NC_143560.1, read on the forward strand.
TTTAAAAAGGTGGAATTTTTTTTTTCTCGCGAGAAACTGAAATTTAACCAGTAATGAGCCGTTTGCTGTCTAGCAATGATAGTTATTCGCATGCGACGTCATTTTGCCGTCGTATGGTAACTATCGTACCTCATTGGGTTTTGAGAGTGAAACCTGCTAATGCCCTTTCCACAAAGAGTTAGTACGACAGTCACAAACATCCATGCCCCTGCCAAGATTTGAACCGCAGCCTCTTCAGACCGCAGGCGTTGAGCACTGTGGGAGAATCCTGGCAGGGACATGGATGTTTGTGACTGTCGGGGGGGGGGGGGGAGCATGGTGATTATATGTATGTATGAAAAGAAAAGAGGGAGAGAGAGAGTCAAGAACAGTATTTGTAATATAAATAATACAGTATGTATTAAATTTAGCTTCATTTCTAGATCTCTCTTTTAAATGCATATCACTGAAACCCATTTTGATCGTCATGAGAGAAAAAATCAAGAGACAAAAAAATTATGAACTTTAATATATAAGAATATTTACTTTTAAATCATAAAAGGATTTTTAAAAAACTATCTAGTAAATAGTGGATAATGCTGGAAAACATGAAGCTTTTCTAGCTCAGCACTGCTATGTGTGAAAGTTTGAGGTTTGAGATCCAAAATGTGCAAATTAAAAATGTTTTCGAATGTGGAAATACTGGAGCATCCATTGACATGGTTAGGATCGGTGAATTCAGGAAACTGGTAACTTTGATCAGGACAAAATCTTCTGAGATTCTTTCAAAAACCAGATTGATGGCGACACTAAATATGTTTTCCTAAAAATAAAATAAAATGCCGTAAGCGTTGATGTAAATGCCAATCCTTATTTAGCTGAACTTAACTATTAACATCTAATCATTTAAATAACAAACTGGTCAATTATCAGTTTGTTATTTAATTGTATTATTGTATTGCATTGTATTATTGATTGTTCATATTGGTTATTAATGTGGTTTGCAGAATGAATCGCATCACTCTGGCGCTCGTCCATAAGGAGGTAGGGCTGCATTTAATGTAGGCCTTATGGACGAGCCGCCACTGGTTGAGACACAGAAAAAAGCGGCACTTGGTTAAAAAGATACAGTGAATATACTTACTGAAGTTAAGTATAACTTGAAATTACACTGTCGCTTTGCTTATCCATTTTTCTTCTGAGTAATAAGGAACTATCTCCCATATTTCTAGTAGATGCTTGTAGCCATTGTCATTATTAGATGAGCACTTCCATGGAGTCAGAGAACTCATATGCGGGTGGTCACTCCATACTACAGTACATTAATTTACGCCTCCTGATAAGAGTGGCTACAGCCCTTGCAATGATTCTTCACATGCTACACATGGGAATTGAACACAGCCGAAGGGTATCGTCCCCGATTCATGTTTATTATTTCTTTCTTTCTTTTTTGTTTATATGATTCCCACCCATGAAAAGCTGTAAGCCTATAGTCATGTAGTGCAGTGGATGGGTTAGGAGCTTTCTATTTTTTACTAATTTTATATATATATTTTTATGTATATATCATCAGAAACCGTGCTGTTGAGATCACTCATGAAACTTTTTAAAGCCACTTCAGGCCTCCAATAAGGTAGTTTCATACCGATCAAGGAAATTCATCTCCCATCTAAGACATCCATGTCCACGTTGGGATTTGAACCTGGAGCCTATTTGTTGTTCAGAGGGCGCACTGACCACTTGCTCAAACGGCCGTTAAGAAGACTCATGGATGATAAGTGCATATTCCCTGAAGTTTCTATTTTTCAGAGGTAGGATAGAATTAACAATCCTCTCAGAGTATTAACACCGAGTTGGCTTGGTTTCTGAATGAATACCATTGCCACTCACCCCAATTATGTAACGCTTAATTCACCCATAGATCCGATGTGCAATAAATAACTTATCGCAGCTTTTGTGAACAGAATTCACATAAAAATAATAAAATGTCCATGCATCAGTGGTTTAACAGACACTTAAGCGCCCATAGCCTTCCAAATATCCTTGGATTTCCTAACCGTAATACGAGGATAAGGCGGTTACCCCTATGCCTCCAAATATTCTTGTCTGTAAATTGCGTGTGTTTTACTGGCCGGTTTGTCTGTTTTGAGGGACGAAAAACCCGAGTTTCCGGGTTTTTCGTCACTCACCTTTAGTCGAAAGAGACCAGGTAAAAGTTCCTTACGTCATGAACGGGAATCGAACCCAGGGCTGACCAAAGGACTTCGTCTATACTGACTGCGCTACGGAGGCGCCAATAACAAAATGTACCACACAATTATTAAAATTAATTTAAAAAAATAAATTATGTTTGGAAAGGAATATAATGCATTACATGTATTATATTGCTTTCAAATGTATTTTTTATTACATGAAAACAGGAATTTCTGATCATAATAAGGTATGTATGATTGTTTATAGCAAACGAAATCTCATTGTAAAATTACACTAAATAAACTGAATACTCTAACATTATTTTATTCCTAAAAGGGGAATAAAATAGTATTAGAGGAAATAGTGATAGAGGGAATAAAATAGTGTTCTATTTTATTCTCCTTTGAAAGATAAAATGGAACTTTTAGGTCTAATTAACTTTTGAAAATTGGTATGGACAACCCGCTCCTCCTTCGATAAACTCTGATAGTTCAGTTAGTCCAGAGATGATTTTGAATGCTTCGAGGTGAGGCGTAGTACACACAACCACCATCTTCTCGTGCACATGAAACCAAAGTGTTATTTCCTGAATTAAACATTCAGGAAATTTAGAATCAGTCATTTAAATTAAGGTTTTTAACCTATGTTGATGTTCGTTGATATGTTGATATCCAAGATGCGCGCGCGCGTGTGTGTGTGTACACGCACAAAGTCAGTCCTCGACCTACAACGGTCATTCTGTTAACACGTTTGCCTAATACCACTTTACTTCTGTCCCTCAAGGTATATTAATTAAGAAATGCTTTTGCTCAGGCTGTTGCTGCTAATAAGGGTAAGAAAACCTCAGAAACATTTGGAAAGAATATAATATCTTGCAGATACAGCATGGAGTAAGGTGACAACAGAGTGCATGAATGCTGTTTGGAAGATACTGCTGAAAATATATATTAATGTATTCACAGGATTCGACAAAGAGTAATCTCTACAAATGATTGGTTACAAGACTGCTAGCTAAGGAACTAAAGTTTGAGACTGACAATGAAGTAGAGTATTTGGTTTAGCTGTGGAAGAAGAGCTATCAAATGAAGACCTTACAAAGCTAGAATCACAGAAAGTTAGAAATATCTGTGTTTTGAGAAGAAAGAGAGAGAGAAAGAGAAAGAAGAAAAAGATTAATAAAATGCTATATCTCGTCAAGTCTTCTCTACCACAATGAAACATAAACTCTAAATAAAGAAGCAGAGAAAAAATTAGAAGCTTTCGAAATGTGGGCAATCAGAAGAATGTTGAAAATATCATGGACTGAGAAAATGAAAAATGATGTTTTAAAGAAAGCAAAAATGAAAAGAATTTCAATGAAAATAATTACAAAAACGGAAACTTAAATATTTTGGACATCTAATTAGACAAGAAGGCATTCAGGAATTAATATTAGAAGGGAAATTGGATGGAAAAAGAGGGAGAGGTAGACCTAGGAGAATGTGGTTTGAAGACATTAAGGATTGGGCTGGCTTGAATTACCATAAATATTCCAGTGCAGCAAAAGAAAGAAAAAAGTTCCGTGACATGGCTGCTAACTTCCTTCTAGGGGATGACACTTGAAGAAGAATAAGAAGAAGAATATATGTTTACAATTAATTGCGCTAATGTATACGAACATGCATAGCAAATGATCACTCTCTCTCTCAAGGAATATGCATACACTGCTTGGAAAGAAGTCAACGGACACCACAGTGTGAGGAACAAACGGCCATGGCGCCCACCTCAATAATCTGTAGGACTTCTTTTCGCTGCGATGACTGCAGCAATCCTACGACATACTTTCCACAAGCGTACGATAGCGATGAATGGGAATTTTGTACCATACTTCCTGCTGGTATGTAATGAGCTCCCGGACTGTTGTTGGGCGAACGTCCATTCACCTCACCCGACGCTCCAGTTCATCCCACAGATGTTTAATACGGTTCAGATCGGGGCTATGTGAAGGCAAGTGAAGTCTGGTGACGTTCATGCCCACAAACCACGCAGTTACATCAGCAGCAGCCTTATGACATGGTGCATTGTCTTGCTGAAAGAGGCAATGGTCAGGCCGTGGAAACGCCACAAAGTAGGAAGCATTTCATTGGTCAGAATGTTCAGATACCTCTCGGAGTTCAATGTTTGTGGCACCACAAATGCAGATCCGAGGCCAAAGCAAGAAAAACAGCATCATACTATCGCACCTCCACCTCCAAATTTCATAGTCACGCACTCTAGCAAGAAATGTTCAGCGGGCATCCACCACACCCTTCAATCTGTTCGACAGAGGGTGTAGCGTGATTCATCGCTCAATAACACAGATTTCCAAGCTTCCACGTCCCACTGTACATACGCTTTGCGCCACTGAAGGTGACGCTGTATGTTGGTTCGGGTAATGTGGGACTTCCGATCCCACCATGGAAACCCATGTTGGGACCCTCGGTTCTGAACGTTTTTGTGCAGGTTCGTGTTCCGGTCGATGCCCGAAACTTCGCATTCAACGTGTCGGTCGGAGAATGCCAATATTTACATATCCTTCGTAGCACCTACGGTCACGTTCGGTGAGTGTGGTGAGTAGTTCACTGCGGGTGGCACTTGCAGTTGACTCCCTGCGCTTCTAACAATCTGCCGAATAGATAGGCCTGCTACATGGCATCTTATCACAACGCGCCTTTCAAACTCCCGTCAGTTGGTTTTTCGCAGTCACTCCTCCCGAACACGGTTGCACTGACTTGCGAGCATCATATTCTTCCAATTTATACTGGCTACAAACATCACACGATGCACCTTGCCCATAGGAGCTTCCGTTGACTTCTTTCTAAGCAGTGTATATCTGATGCAGTTAATCCATAATTAGAAATTATGACTGAAGTGTACGTTGATTAGCACCAGATGATGAAAATCTTAGTCAGATATGATGTCGCTGCTATGCTTATTGATAATGAAACACACAGTGGGGCACCCAGAGGGGGGGGGAGAGGGGGCTCCTCCTCCCCAAAGAAAAAACGAAAAAACACTAGAAAAATTTCCAAAATCTTTTCCTAATTAAAATTCTTTTTTTTTTTTATTTATGTTGTGTCGTGTCTTCTATTTCTATACTACTTGTTAGCGATCATTACAGATGCAGTGTGTATTCTCAAATCGTCTACTCAACTTCCCCCCACCCCCACCCCACCCCCAAGATACCCTGAATGCGCTACTGGAAGCAAATATCGTGTTTGATCTCTAAAGCAGGATTTATGGTATGTTTAATTAATTCTTAGGCTACGAGTGGTGCTAATGTTTTATCTATATGTTTACAATCTTTGTTAGGCAAGAATAACAACACAAAAAAGTAGTTAAAAACCAACGGCCAATGTCTAATTTAGCTTGGTGGAATTTATAAAATAAACAAAAAAAATTCTATTCAAAAAAATTTATTCGAAAATTCTATTCAAACGAAGTAGTCAGAGCTATTCTAAATTTTGAAATTTGTAAATTGGCAGCTTCCACTTTTACCAATTACAGAAAGTAATCTCTGCAGTCTTTTTTTGTTTTGTTTTGTTTTAAGATTTGGAGTTAAAAACATGAGTTTCCAGACAGTAAAAATTTGTGTATTATATATGAGAGATCGACAGCTGAATGAGAAAAAGTGTGTGTGAAATATTGAAGCGGTTTTTGTAATTGCGCCAAGAATTGAATTTGTAATAGTCTTTCCAGCATTACGCTTGATACTCAGTTACAGAGAGTGGATGGCAAACCAATCCTCTGAGTAGGCAAATTGGTTTGCCTTTAAATTGCTCTGAAAATATCAGGAGTAGCACAGATTTCTCCAAATCTTCCCATGAACCATATCTAGAGGTGGTTGATGTAGGTTAGGAGATCTGCTTTGGAACTTGAGTGACGGGCTCTAAACTGATTGTTTCCAAGTGGTGAACAACTGACTCTCCATTATTTTAATGGAGAAAGAACAATTTTCCATTATGTTGGAAATGTACACAACGTGTCGGTCATTTGATCGCTGACCTTTACTAAATGGGCTGAATATTAGCTTTCTTCCCTGTTATTAGGGAACGTGCCAACTGTATGAAAGAATGTATAAATAGTACAGCATAGGGATTATTTCTAGAACACAATTTGTCGAGCACAGTTAAAGTGATTCCATCGACATTAAACATTTTCCTGGTATCTTTTGATGTTTTTCGATTGAATGACCACAGGTAGCATCGGCACCGTTTCAACATAACTTCCCTTAATCATTTGTGTGCAAGATCTAGAAGAGAAGAATGATGCTGGGAGGTTATTTTTTATCGTTATTAGTTGCTGCACTGGTATCATCTGGTTGAGAAATGAGCGAAGACACAAATGAGCAGAAGTTGTGCCCAGTGACCTTTACAAGCGACCAGATGGCGCGCGACTGTAACTTTTTATTGCCTGTGTAACACTGAAGTGTTACATAGGCAGTAATTCAAGTAGCCCACTTAGGAAAGTTCTTTGGAAACAAATAAACAAGCAAACAAAAATCTGTATTTCGTGGGTAGCTTCATCTGATTATAACATTTTGTGTGTGTGTGTGTGTGTGTGTGTGTGTGTGTGTGTGTGTGTGTGTGTGTGTGTGTGTGTGTGTGTGTGTGTGTGTGTGTGTGTGTGTGTGTGTGTGTGTGTGTGTGTGTGTGTGTGTGTGTGTGTGTGCGCGCGTGCGCGTGCGCGCGCATCGTGAATTCTAGTGACTGACAAAAGAACCTGTTTTCTGGGCTATTCTTAGACGGTTAATAAGCCGATTTTTGATTGAAGTAAGTAGAAGCTTTTCTTTCAAACTTCCAAATGTTAACCCAGCAACCCAGATAAGAATCAACTTCTAGATCAACTTACATGTGTAAGCACTAAATAACTTTTAGTGCTTACACATGTAACACAAATTTAACTGCATTCAAAAGATGAATCAAAATAATGAATTATAAATCGTGCGTATATTAGCTCTTGTCTCGGTTGCAGCTGAAGTATATGATAAGCTGTGAAAGTTATTTAAACATGTTCCATTGAAGCTATTAATTAGAATTCATTCCATTAAATACCAGTAATGCCGGTTAAGATAAAGAACCCAAATGGCAGTGGCTGTTTGCCATATTTTCTTGTCATCCTGATCTCTATATAGTGTCATTAGAAATGTACTCAACTACAGATGATGATGAAGAATGAAGTCTATCAGTTTCCAAGAATTAGGGCTAAAAGAGTTCTGTCCAAGGAGCATCTCTTTTATTCCCGACTTCTGGAGAAAGTCACCGACTAGAGGAAACATTTTAAGGCCTTTTCAGCCATTTCTGAGTTAAGTGGACCTTTGAGATAAACAGACAAAGAGGATCCCCACACATCCCCTACTCGGAGGTTTTTAATTCCGTGATTCAAAAAATCGACCGTAGAACTTTCTATTTCACAAAATAATATATACCTATTGGGGTTCAGAAGTATAAGATGCTAGCAGATGTGTACCGTACACGTGTCGTTGCTCACCTATCAGTGATGTCTAAGGGTGGGGACTGTCTTCCACAAATCTTTTATAAAGCTTCTTTTATAAAGTTAAGGCTAAAAGAGCTCCGTCTATTCTCGTTATGAATAACGGGCGTTAAAGGATTTATTACACAGTATATGCATAAAATAAAGAAGGGAATTCCTTAACGATTTAATTAATGTATGGAATTATTAAAATTAATTAAACTTTAAAAGTAAAAAAAGTAAGAGAAATGGCATAACATGCAGAAAATAATATTAGTAATATAATACCTTGAGTATTCTGTTCTTCATTCTTTGATTCAGGGAATTTGAACTTTGACTTAACAGCTGCATGCCAAACTAGAAGAAACACATGAAATATCATCATTTCAAATAATAAAATATTTCATTGCGGTGTATGTCCACTTCGTTACATTATTCACATAATGGGAGAAATTAACGAATAGCAGTTAGCAAAATTATAAAAAAAAAAATCACATTTAATTTTCTCCCAATGGATTAGTGCAAATATTACTTGAGAGGCAACTTCTTAATCACCGATGATGCTGGAGTCATTTTCTTCCTACTAATCAGCTAATTTATAAGAAGGACCAAAGATAATATTTGATGTTATTTATTATTTATAAATATTTATAAAATTTATATAATATTTAACATAAAATATTTATATTAAATATTTATTATTTTCCTTGTGTTGTTCATTGGTAAGAAGACTCATGTCGTGTTACGATGTCACTGTCTTATCAGCATGTCGTCAACTATACGCTACATGGGAGACACCATGGGAGGTTTCATATAGATGTAAATGAATGTTATTAACAACGAGCCTCGTGGCCCAGATCTTTCAAAACACACGTTTTTTTTTTTTTTTTGTTTAGTTTGACAGACCGGACGATTCTAACCTCGACTGCGAAGAGAAAAATGTTTATAAGGGTTTTCAACTGAAGTGAGTTAGCCGGTCTCATGCGTACAGAGTTTTCCTCCTGCAACTCCGTTTCTTCATTAAGCAAGAGAGAGAAAGAGAGAGAGAGTGAGAGAGAGAGAGAAACACGCAATTGACAGACACGGAAGAATAAACAGATAAGATTAGCCTCCCTATCATGGTATTAATTAGGATTACATGAAGAAAGGTTACTTGGACGGGTTATTAAGCCTAACACAAAGGAGAAAATGAGATCAGATAAGATGAGAATATTAATAACTTCATGGAAAGAAAATAAAAAAATCCGATAACGCCCTTTATTCCCTATAGGGAGTAAACGAAGCCGTTTTAGTCCTTCAACTTATGGAGAGTGAGGGAACTGGAATTGGAAGTACGACAGTACATTGCGCCCTTCGATTGGAATAGGCCTAAGTTCGATTCTCGTCGCGACGGGAGGAATCTTTATCTGGACGATTTCAATCGAAGGTGAGTTAGCCGATCTCATACGGAGGTAGCAGGGTTTTTTCTCCAGGAAACTCGGGTTTTTCATCCCGCATACAGACAAATCGGCCCTTCAGAACATACGCAATTTACAGACATAGAACACTAGTTGTGGAGGTGGGCGGTAGATGGCGTTGATGGAGATGATTCGCAGTAGAAGTTCGGTGTAGTGGTTGAGACAGTTGTAGGTGTCCTCCCGCGATGAGTCTTCGGACTCCTTGGAGGTATCAAGAATAATATTATATATAATATTTAACTGTTCCATCTCCACTAGTAACCAATCAGAATAGCTGACCCAAGACTACTTCTTCTTTCAGTGCCATCTCCAATAGGAGGTGGGCAACCACCTTGGCAAATTTTAATCGCTCCTCAGCTACTCTGAACAGTCCTTCAGAGCTCATGCCAGTGCACTGCCTGGTGTCTGCCAGCCAAGATTTTCTTCGTCTTCCTTCTCCTCTTCTTCCATTTATCTTCCCTTTTATAATCAATTGAAGTATCTTATATTTTTCATTACGAAGTAGGTGTCCAAGATATGCAGTTTTTCCTTCTTTTTGTGGTATCTAAAAGTTCACGTGATTTCCCCAATTGTGCAATAAGAAAAAAAAAAATTTTTTTTTCTTGTCATTTCAATTCTATCTTTTATTTCTATTTCTGGGTTGCATTCTTCGTTTAACCAGCATCTGAGATATTTAAATTTTGTCACTTTTTCTATTAGTTTCCCGTTTAAAGAAAGTGCTGAATTAAGAATTGGTTTCTTGCTTATGACCATGAATTTAGTTTTGATTCAAGACTATCATTAATAATAAACAGCATCTGGTAAATATTATTAAATTAAATTATTATGAAAAGCAAAGACAACAATGAGTGCCTCCATGGCATCGTTGCAGAATGACATGACGTGTGTTCAGGATCGACGCCAATAAAACAACTGCCTGCTGGAAGCATGACATTTACAAGGGAGGCATTCCATCAGTATAAAAAGAAATTCTTTTAAATTAAATTAAATTTATTTGGAACTCTTCAATATTGTAATTCAGTAGCTGTGATTATACTAAATAAAAATGACTATATTGGAAGTTTACTTGGTTTTATTATTGCCGAGTTTACTTGGTTTTATAATTGCCACCCCACAGTGGGGCAATTATAAAATGATGTTGCATTCGTCACCTCATTACCGATATACTAAAAAAAAACTCACCATTGTCGGCGATAAATTGTCGATGTTGCAAACCTGCCTTTCCGAGAAAAAAGCTGACATCACTAGTATGGCAGTCGACATAATTCACCCTACAACTAATTCACCCTCAGTTGAATCGCAGAATCTTTTAATGGACTTTTTCAACCTGAAAAAGTCCCTCAAAAGATTCTAAGCATCATGGTGAAAATTGAACCGAAGTGTTTACTAAACGAAGGGCTCCGCAGAACCGGTTTTTTGACACCCCAAGAAAACATTTTGACTTGCGTATTTCGTCTTTAAGCCAGTGTTTCCCAACGTTTTTTGAATCATGCCCCACCTCAAAGATTTTGATGCCCCCCCCCCTAGCATAATAGTCAGCCAAGTTCTGAAAAAGTATAATATAAATAGGTACTTTAAATAAAAAAGGGAAAACTGTTTTTAATTTTACTCTCTTCAATGAATATAAATTTTATATTACACTTTGTATATTATAAAACACAAATCGAACTGAACTCGGGAAAATAAAATCCAAGTTAATGCGATCCTTGAGCTTGATGTCTGCTGCAAAGAGTTTTTATTTGAGTCATTTTCAATCTCAAATCCCCACGGTTTGTGATATTAGATGATTTCTTTTTTTCAGTAGCAAGTCATTCACAGCACTAAAGCCACATTCAACTAAATATGACGACGGGAAGGGTTTTTTTTGCAAAACTAGTTGAATTTCGGTATTTCGTTTCTGTCTCATCAGAAAGCCATGTCATCGTTTCTTTTACGTTGAATAAAGTTCTAATAGACTCGTCATTTTGCTTTTCTGAGAGTTCTTCTTGATACTGAATTTATGTTGACTGCTGTACTAGTGATGTCAGCTTTTTTTCTCGGAAAATCAGGTTTGCAACATCGATAATTTATCATGCGGAGGTGAGGGAGATTTTTTTTTTAATTAAAAAAAAAAATTTAATTTTGCGGAAGGAAAAACACGAGTTTTTCCTTCCGCGAAACAATCAACCGGAAGGCGAATAACGCAATTAACAGATAAAAATACATTTGCCAGGTAGATTGTAGTGTGACATAGCCTTTAGGCTGCAAGTTCCTTGGGACTCCTGGCGCTGCTGTCATATAACATAATCCTCATTGTTTTGTACAATTATGTAATCCATTATATAATAACGCTTGTCGTTAGATAGCAGACGATTTTCGTCGTACGGTATCGGATCATTATCATGCTTAATCGCAGCCTGGGGGTGGCTTGAAAAACTTTCATGTTTGATTTCTAAAGCAGGATTTCAGGATTATCTAACCGTTATTTCCCCACCACTGATAACAGTATCAATGTTCTCTCTGATATCGAAGATATCCAATCGAAAACTGCTTCTTTGATAACAATATTATTCTATCATTCTATCAAATTTGCCTTTTTAATTTCTCGAAAATTTTCCTGTCGCCCATTTTTCCTAAATAGCATGGTCATTTTTTTCCCCAGGAGTTAATGTTACTGAACTTACTTTTATTACATTACTTACATTACTGACTGTTAATGTTCATAAACACAATTGACTTCCCTTTTCCAAATGTATTGATCCAGCAGATCCAGATGTAATTTGTCACCGAAGGGAAATATAAATATAAAATAATCTCTGGCTTTTTCTTTCCTTTTCATTCCCATTTCTTGCACGGATGATCTAATTAAAAAGATATGATATTCTTCTCCTGATGAAGCTCAATACACTCAATTCCTTTGATTTTTTTCTCCAGGAAAACATCAAGAATGCAATATCCATTTTGGATACCAAAAAGTCTTATTTCTGGTGATCACCAGATTTAGCTGCTGTTCTGCAGACTTATTGATGATTGTGAATCTTAATGACCGATCTTAATGCATCTGAGGCATCGGTTATATTTAGACGACACAAACGTCTCTTTAATAGACAGACGAAAAGGTCACAAAACTCTCATCATGTGGGCTTTACTCTGATTTCACAGCTCGACGTTCAGCTTTCTTTTTTTGGCCCACAGTGGATGGATCTTTATCCTAAAACTTCTGACTAATGCTCGATTCACACATCTTCATTCTTCTGATTGGAAATCCAATTCCTGTGGCAGGTGGCAATTTTCACTCCTAATTTTTTCCTGTACACGGAAAAAAAACTTCTAGATTACTTCTACAGCATTGAAGTTCATTTCAAAATTATTCTTCAGTAGGGTTCTGATTACCTTGTTAATGTCAATGCTAGGTCATCTCAGAAAATCTGAACCATTTTCTGCCAGTTGCTTTTGAGAAAAGATATGACTTCCTAGTAACCCAAGAATTAAGTTTTCTGATTTGCTCCAGGCATTAGTTTACCTGTTAACTAGATACCACTATAAACTACTATTTGTCCGAGTACTGTTCAGTGCTTGAAAGATGATACCGTCACTAAACATTATCATTATGTGTTCAGGCAAATAATTTGACTTTTGAGAAAGATCAGTGACCATTCTTTTACAGCTCTTGCTGCCTTCTCTGCAAATCTTCTATGGCCACTATTCGGTAATTCCTCACTTTTCTTCTAAATCTCGTAAAAAAATTTTTAGGGCATATTATATTAGCGAGTTATGCTACAAGAAACTGAAGAGGCAAGGAATCTTGGCATATTGGTGGATAGGAATTTAAAGTTCAAAGGTCACACAGTAAAGGTTGCAAATACGACTCAGAGGATAATTGCGATGTTGAAGCGAACCTTGACATGTAAGCATAAGGAAGTCATTTTGCCTCTTTATAAGGCTTTGATAAGACCACACCTACATCATTATGCACAGATTTGTCTCCTGGGTTCCAAGGGGATAAAGAAGCTGTGGAAAGGGTGTGCAAAGAAGAGTTACAAAGATTATATCCAGATTATGGGATTTATGTTATGAGGAAAAATTGCAAGCACTGTATGTGGATTCCAGACTTTGGTTAACAGGAGAAAGAGGGGTGATATGATAGAGGTCTATAAACTTTTGAATAGCTGTTATAGGATATCAACTGATTAAATTTTTCGTTATATGGAAGGTTGGGAGAGAACACGGGGGCATCCATGGAAATTAAATTTATTTGCAGTCAAGAAAGGGGTACGAGATAAGTTTTTCTCCCTGCGAGCAGTGAGTGAGTGGAATAATTTCCCCTTAGGGGTAATGAGTGCATCTAGTGTAAATGAATTTAAGGGAAGGTATGATATCTGGTTTGGATGTTTTATAGCCTCCTTCGATGAGTCCTTGACTCCCTGGAGGTCTCATATAATAATAATAATATTAAACATGCAGCAGCTAGCCATTCACTGTTCAGTTTCAAACTCATAGAATAGGTTTCTTCCTTTCAGTTCATCTCTCTCTCTCTCTCTCTCTCTCTCTCTCTCTCTCTCTCTGTGCCTCCACTCACTAAGCTATACAATATGTTGAATGTTAAAGTTAAATGTTAACCAGTTTCTTTTCAAATTTCAGCTCAACCACACATTGTGACAATGCTGTTGGGTGAACAACCTTTTGCATATGGATTTACCATCAAAATAGCAAAGAATGTTTCTCTATGAAACTAGAAAAATCTTAAAAGATAATCAAAAGCTAACTTCTTCCGCTTGAATTATCTTACTTAAAATACGCGAATCTAATATTAATATAGCCGAGTGCATATATTCACTTTTTTTAGTGGTTCCATATACGTGTTCTGAAGTACGGCCAGGCCTCGCATAATGCGAATTCGTGTTACGCGTTTTTCACTTATCGCGATTTGGGGAGAGAAAAAAAAAGCATACCACTTTTTTACTTTTTACGACGCAAATTTATAGTGAAATTGAACACTTTTTTTTTATATGATAGTTGAAAAGATTTGAATCGCGCTCTAAAATTACCGAAACGGATGGGCAATAAACAGTATTTGCCTGCTCTCCGTCTGAGCATGTTCATCAGCCATCGGAAGCTGACGTGTTACTCGTTCTTTTGTTTAGCAGAGAGTCTGAAACAACAGGATGTTGATCCTAACATCTAAGGAAGCAAATCATTTCGCCAGAGCCTAGAGAAGTCTGTTGTCGGCTATCGGAAACCGTGTGATACAAAAAACGAAACGATTGTATTCAAATATTTCCGTCAAATAGTTTCTTCATTGCGTATTTTTAAACATGTGATTCTATAATTACAGCGTATTTTCAATTATGTGTCACATGGTATACATTTAAAAAGGTACTTTTAAAATTCTTTCTGGACATTCCTGAACGTGGACCAATTCTAATTTTTTTTTCTACTGATTATTATATTCGATTAACGCGTTTCTGTTTTGCGCGATGCACTCACCGGACGAATTAATCGTGGTAATCGAGGCCAGCAGGTATTTATTTTTTAAGAGTAATAATAACTGTATTACTTTATTTTTTTACTATAGGTATGACTGGACCAGAGTCATCGGGCATCATGAGAGGTCCAACCCCTTATGACCGAGCCATTTATCCTCTAAATCGGAGTTTCATGGAAATTATTCTCTCGGCCCCTGACAACCGAACACTTCTCATGAAACGGTAGTTTGAAAGGGATATTAAAGAGGTTGTGTGTGTGTGGGTGGGGATTTTGGACAGTTAAGAAGTTCTGGGGGAAAGGTTAAGCAATGTTTTTAGCAACTTTCTCACATTCTATAGCAACATTACGATTGAACTAGACAAAGAGAATGGATACACCATAATACTTTTGGATTTTGCTAAGGCTTTTGAAAGAATACAAGATGATAGACCGTTACATAAACTGGAGAAAATGGGTTTGGATAGAATATTAGCGTGGATAGGAGGATGGCTGACTGACAGATATCAAAAAGTGGAATACGGGGGATGTGAGTCTGCAAGATAACCAGTGGTGTATCAGAAGGATCAGCGCTTGGTCCACTGTTATTAATGACATTGGAAAGGATTTGACAGGCGACATAAAGCTATTTGTTGATAATGCAAAGATAGGTAGGGTAATCAGGAATGCTGCTGATAAGCAGTACTTGCAGAATGATTTGAATAGGCTGGAATTGTGGGCATGGGAAAATGGATGTCAGTTCACTGTCAGTAAATGTAAAGTCATGTACTTTGGCTTGATTAGATATCCAATGTCTTATTATATTGGTGGGATTGTGTTAGAAGAAACTGATCAGACTAGGGATCTTGGAGTGCTAGCAGATAGGATGAAGTACAGGGGCCAGGTAGCAAAGATTGCAAACAGAACTCAAAACATAATTGCAATGCTGAAACGAACTTTCACATGTGAAGATAAGGATGTCATTTTGCCTCTTTACAGGGCCTGGATAAGACCTCACTTGTACTATTGTGCACAGGTCTGGTCTCCTTGTTTCCGTTGTAATTCAGATATATTGGAGAGAGTACAAAGGAGAGTGTTACGAATGATATCAGGATTGTGGAATACCGATTATGAACACAGATTGAGAATTTGTAGACTTTAGACACTAGCAAACAGGAGAAAGAGGGATGATATGATTGAGACTTAGAAACTCTTGAAAGGGCCAAACAAGACTTCAGCTGATGGAATTTCATTTTATGGAGGGTATGGAAAGAACAAGAGGACATCCTTGGAAGCTGAGAATGAGCGCCGCTAAGAAGGGGGATAAGGGCTAGATTTTTCTCTCGTAGGGTAGTGCGTGATTGTCATGGATTGCCATTGGATGTTGTGTGTGGAGGCAGTGTGAATGAATTCAAGAATAAGTATGATAGCTGGTGTGTAGTATATGGCCTCCCTCGATGAGTCCCTGACTCCCTGGAGGTCTCTTTTAATAATAATAATAAAAATGTATATGAACCATGTGGCTAAAAGAATGTTATAAAATGTTTCTGTTACGAGAAAGGAAAAAACTGTCGTACTACAACTACAACTAGGTGGCTCCAGTTGTACGCAATCATGTTCATTCCTATATGCTAGCGGAGAGAGCGTGTACAACCCGTTTGATCACAGCCCTATTATATAGTACCCAAATAAAATTCGCGAAGTGGGAACAATTTTCTGATTCAAAACTGAAAAAGTTCGAGATTGTGTTCATCACGAACATCATGTCTACGTGATATCGACTGTGGCTACAATGTCCATAGTGTCATGCTCCGTCAGAAGACTAGTGTTATTGTTCTTCAGTTTGTGCTGTTTCATTTGGAATCAATTACTAATCAGCTTTTTTTTTCTACAAAGTTTTCCCATTACGTTAAAATAGATTTCTTAGGCCTATTGATGCACAGTGTACATAAAACTAAATAAGTCAAGCGTGTTCAAATAAGTCATGACTGAATACTGAAGGACTAACCTCTATTAGCTAGGTCACTATATAAGTTATGTGAGCTATAGGCTATATAGCTATACGGGTTACCCGTTTACCACCAAGTAAAATGTTGGTATAGAGTTGGTATAAAATGTTGGTAAATAAAATAAACAAGATGTACACAGCTTTATTAAGACGGTAACACTCCTTAAAATCTCTGTAACAACATAAAGTCTCAAATAACTGAGATAATGGAACATATGTTTTCTAAATAATAATAATAATAATAATAGAAAGATACCAATTTGGAATACCATAACTTTAGTTCTTTCATTACACGCGTGTACGGATCAAGTTTCGTCTAGAAGAAACTCTGGATTTCTTACAATCACCACAGTAATCCGATTCTTTCTTTCTTTCTGATCAGTTGGCAGACAAACAAGGTTGGATAAAGTTGAACTTAAGTTGACTGTTGTTCGTTGTTCCCAAATGCCATGATGTATGTCCTTTTCCACAGTTTCGGTATTGCATAAATTGAGTGATTGCAAGGATGACTTCTTGTTCTTATTTTAAACTTTCCACGGAGTTAATGAATTTTACTGATTTGAACGATGTTTTAGTTCACTTATGACAGTCAGAAAAGTGTATGTGTTACCGCTAACATTAAAAATATATATAACAAGTGCGATGATTCTCTCTAATCCAATCGAGCTATTAGATTAGCCGCCTTCTTAACATAGCGCCCTAATTCAAGTTCACGAAGTTGGAACAGATTTCCTAAATCAAAAATGAGGTCGTTGCATTGCAGGAAATAGTTCATTTCGTGCAATGAATAAAGGATGGTTTGTTGCATTAGTTCATTGCAAGAATGTCTGTAGATATTTCAGGTTCAATGACATTATAAAGTGACTATTCCATGCTAATTTTTTAAAATTTTAATTTCTTCCGATGATTCTTGGGACACAGTTGATAACCCAAGTAACGGCCTTCGTAGTTTGCTGTTAACACCGAAACGAAACCAAAGTTTGTTTCACTTGATCTTACAACAGGAAAAAAAAATCATCGTGATATTGTAGATTTGATATGGAAGAGTGTTGATTGATATCTGATTGCAATAAATGCTGTCATTATATTTAAACAAATTTGCTAAATCAGAATCAGTAAAATGATATCGGAAGGGGATAATTATAGAATTATTTCGCTATTTATGATATTGTTTGTCTTTTAAAAAAAAAAAAAAAAAAAAAAAAAAAAAAAACATATCTTTGTTGGGGTCACTTTCAAGTTTAATTTGTACTTCTATTATATATTCATTTCTGTAAAAGCTTTTCGAGGGAACCGTGAAATTTAAGTATTTGTTTAACACTTCGATTTCATCTCGAGAAAGCGTATACCTGGATATGGATATAACAAGACAATAAGCGCTGTGTTTGTTCGTTCTGGGCGCGGTGAAAGTGGTGGTGAGGAACGTAGTGTTGATGAATTTGCTAGATTATTCCGTTTATATCATGACGTTGTATTATGTAGGTGTTGCTATTAATAAGTAATTAACGTGCAAAATTTTGCCATTCTATGGAGCCTAAAAGACGTTTTAAGCGATGTTTTGTTTCTATGGATATATTATAGGTTTGTATTTTAGTATTATCTGTTATTAATATCTGTTATGAATATCTCTTATAAAACAAGAGATTTTCAGGCTTGAATTTGTCAA
This sequence comes from Typopeltis vanoorti, assembly GCF_054136105.1. NCBI lineage: Eukaryota > Metazoa > Arthropoda > Arachnida > Uropygi > Thelyphonidae > Typopeltis > Typopeltis vanoorti. The sequence goes on from NC_143560.1 coordinate 126,938,466, forward strand.
ACAAATTCACGCCTGAAATTTGTTTGTTACCGTGTACTTGAGCAAAATTTCCGTTATGACGTTGTGTGAAAGGCAACTTTAAAAAAATCGAATATGTAGCTTAAGCGCAGTATTTTAAAATCATGTTTGTGTATTCCTGTTGGCATTGGTGAACATAAGTGATAGGAGAAAGTGGCGAACTTTGTGTAAACACTGGGATCATTTTAGCCAGTGTATATTTTACTGAATAAACATAATAATTAAAGTTTTTCTTTCAAAATGTATAGCGTCAGTTTTGTGTGTTTGTGTACATGTATTTGTGAAATCAAATGTAGTATCCAATGCTATAAACACAAAAACACGCTATCAAATTTCACCCTCTTAGCAATTAAACAAAATAAGTTACTCTCCATTAATCTCGAACCACCCAAACTCCCGAATCTTAACTACGTGGCACCTTAGAGTTAACGATTCTTACGAAACAGCCAGCACTGTGCTGCTGGTCCAGTAAATATTTCACTAGTTTTTGAACTTTAATACATTTTAGTTTTTAAAATTTTTTAGTTTTCACAATTTTCCTTTTTAAAATGTGTAGTCCGTTTGATTCATTATTTTCTTTGCCCACTGATGTTATTTATGCTTCCGTATCAACAACATTCTCGTAAACAACATGTTCTCGGCTCAATCAAGTTAGGCTGCAAATGTTTTGTCATCCTCGCCTTCCGAAGATATACTACCAGGTATGTCTTTTGAATTACTCTTCGGTATAAGTTAAGTATTTTATGTTAGTCATTTTATTTAGCCTCTGGTTACGGGGTAGCTCCATTAACCTAATAAGCTCTGCTATTTTTCTATTGTCTGACATCAGGAGCAACCTTCGTTTCATAAAATCTGCGTACTTATAAAACGCCATATTATTCCTCAATCCAACGAGGAAAATTATGACAGTTTAACTTTAATTAAATCCCATTTTAACCGAGTAAAATATATTAGTAGGTTAATATTGCAAATATGTTTCCCGTGTGAATAACGTTTGCATGTATCTTTAAAGTATGTGTATATGATGCAAATAGAAGGTAAAAAGTTAATTAATTTAAAGTAATATCTATAATTAACAATGTTTTCTGAAGCGGATTCAAGTTTGAGTTTTAGAATACTTTCAATTCACTGACCTTTGTGTAAATACTGGGATCATTTTAGCCACTGTATATTTTACTGACTAAACGTAATAATTAAACTTTTTCTTTCAAAATGTAGCACATACTAAACCTACCCCGTATATATTTTTTTATAATTTTGTTGCTAGTTTATTCTGTAATAGAGAAAAACACTAACTTTATTGAATAAAGCTATGTTTAACTGTTCTCTTAGTGCACTCCAGAGAATTTAGAAACTCATAAAAAAAAAAAAAAGAAGGATGAAAGCAATCTTTTTATAGCTGTACTTTAGTAAATTCTGTAAACCTGTAACTTTTTTAGGGAAAAACCCTCGAACCTGGGTATGAGAATAAGTGAATCAAGAAAAGGAAAACTAGTTTGAAGGGTGGGGGGGGGGAGTCTTAAATTGACTTATAAATGGACAGTGGCTGTCATTACAGTACAGCTGCCGTTCGTGTTTCAGCTGATATTGAGTTAGAATTAGGTACAAGGAGGTATAAAGCTGAGACGAGCAAGTGTGAAGAGTTATTTGTGGAAATGACAGAAAAGAAGCGTCTGTGTTTGGGGAATTACGTGAATCCTTGGGATAGTGAAGAACGTCGTTCAGTCGGTTGATCTAGATCCAAAACTTGCTAGGAAGATTTTTTTTAACCTCAGAATTCAGAAAGTCAATTGCCAAGTGATAGTGGTCTTATGATTCTGAATTCTCTGGAAAGTTTAGCAAAACAATAAAAAGAAAACACACGGATATTACGAATTGGAAAAGAGGCAGCTTACCCATTCGTGACCCATGACGCTGATCTGGATCTAAAAGGTCGAGTTGTCTTTCATCATAATTTAATAAATTTGCTACTCCGTACAGCATCATCGTCCTCCTGCAGTCTTTTTACGTAAAACAAAAAGAAATAAATCATTTGTAGCATCAACACGAAGAATTTCATTATATAAACATGTATAATGCTTTTAACTGGTTTAACAGAAATAACAGAAGTTTGTTATTCATTATTTTATTGATCTCAACATCTTATCCAAATTATTATCATTAATTTCTGAGGATTAAGAAATGACTAAAATTCATTCTTTATCAGTGTGAAGCATGTACTTAAAGAACATTTCTCTTATATGTCCCTTCGTAAAAATTAAAATATAAAAATAAATTTTGGTGATGCCTTAATGCATCACCAAATTTATAAATTGTAGCAAGTCTCGCAAGAATTTTAAGCTCTCTCTCTTTCTCCTCCCTTTCTTTCCCCTTTTGAAATTTGGCGAAATATGTCTGATCCAGTTGTAATTATCAAATGTCACATCAGGAATGCAAACTACTCTAGCAAGTTCTTGACTATTGTAATTACAAGGATCATTAGGAAGAATTCGATCTGCCGTAACTGGTTCTAAGTTGAGTATTACCAGTCTATCACTTTTATTCCCAGAATTATTAAACAGCCTACCAAAGCCAGTTAATGTGTTGATTCAGTTAAATCGGCTGCGTTAAATTAAGTATTAAATCCAAGAGGACCAGAGCACTTTGAAAATGGCGCAAAGATTCTCAGAAAACATTCCCCCCCCCTTCCTTCTGCTCCACAGATACTTCTACAGATCACATTTTTGGTCCCCCCATAATTTGACCAAAATGAAAAGTGGAAAAAGAAAGCGTTAATGTCGCCGACGCTAGCGCAGGTCATATTGATTGAGTTTTTCGGTCAATTATTTCTCGATTGGTTTACCGACTTAATCTTAAAAAGAAAGTAAAATCTCATGAAAATGTGAAAAAAAAACATGTAAAAAGTGAACCACCTAACATTACCTAAGAAGCAAAAGATTGGTTCAGCTGAGAAGGGGTTCCTTCATTGGCATCATTGTTTGAATTGAGAATGTAATTTTTACCGAAATTCCAGCACTATCGCAAAGACAGTAACAACTATTTCTGGTTCACTTGGTTTACGCATGAAACGATTTTTTTTTTTTTAATGAGATTATCGTGACTCGTAAACTTAATTTTAATCTTTAGGGGAATTCATTACTAATTATGCTTCAAGTTATTCAACATTGAGGAATGCTCTCTCTCTCTCTCACTAACTCAATCGTGCAATTTGCAAAACGAACGAAATATCTCCATCGTCTTAATTCATATCTTGAAAGTGCTTTGGACACAATAAAAATTTCCCGCTTGCGTTAGCCAGTCACACACACCCGTCTCTTAGCACCGTTCTCGTTTCTCGTCGGCAACTTGGCTGTGACATGCATGAAAACCTTGGAAATTAGAATGAAATGAGAGTGGAAGACTCTTACGGTCAAGTATCCTGTTTTGAGTTGGGGGAGGATCGCGTCATTGAAAATTTCGGGAAATTTTCCGTGATGTTTTAAAAGAAAATTTTGCTTTCTTAAGTCACTTTTCAACAACAACAAAAATATTCTACGCCAGCATTCTTTCTTTTACTTTGGATCCTACACGAGCATCACCACCACAGCCAAAATAACACCTTAGGTCTTTTCCACCAAGACTGGAATCCACGGAATCAACTCCTGGCTGAGCAGGGCGACTGCATCATAATCCACTTTCCAGCATAGAAGTGACATCATCCCCCCCCAAAGAAAGGGGGAAAGAAAGTTTTTTTGTTCTTAACAGTGCGAATATTAATCAGCTGTTACTCTCATATAAATAGATAATATTGTCCTATAGTAACTGCTATGTTCTTCCACATACATGTGAGATTTTATGTTCTTATACAGTATCCTGTCAAAATAACTGTTAATGGCTTTAATTTAAAAGAAAAAAATGTAATTCACGTTATAACTGATATTTCGATGTAACATACATACCTGAACAAGAGTATGAGCGTGTAACCTCTCTGCCTGACTGCAGAGAACCAAAAACCGGTTTATCCTGTACATAAGATTGTTGTGTTTACAATAAAAAAAAATCTATATATATATATATATATATATATAATATAGTGTGCGTGGGGATAGTCAAGGATTAGATAATCCTGAAACGCTGCTGCAGAGACTTGGAACTTCTTCAAGCAGTTGCAGGCCTCCAATAGGCAGAATGATGGTTTAATGCCAGACGATGAAATTCATCTAGAAACAATACGGCAGCATATCACAAAACAAAATATATGAAAAATTCATATATTGAAAAATCTGTTAATCATCAAACTAGATATCGAGTCCCAAGCATGAAACGCATTTTTTAAAATTTTCTGTCAGATTCCGTGCAATCAGAATGTTTGTTAATCATTATTGCTTTCACAACAGCTCTTCTCAACTTTTAAGCATTTCATACTTTCAGTAGAGCGTTCATTTAGTATCATAAAACTCTACCCAACAGTCTTTCTCTCTGGAAAGAAGTAGAGATTTTCTGTATGCTTCACTAGTATCGTTACAGACTGTCTGGAAACTCTGTTAATTTTTTCTTTTCCTCTGAAAGAAAAATTTCTTCGTTTCGTAAGACAGAAATAGTCTTCAATATTGACTCACATCATTTAATGTGAACTGCCATGGTGTCCTGTATTTATTTTACAAATTCATATGAAAAAAAAATGATATTGAAACATAGAAATCCAAAATCAAGACGAATATTATGCACTTAGTCATTAAACCATATTCCTAGTTTCTGATGTTATCGACACGCAAGTTCTAGCCCCTAGTTCTATTAACATTTATTAAGCATTGAATTTTATGACGAAGGTAGTAAGTAGTAGTAGGTAGCGTATAGATCTTTTCTTGGTTTGGTCAGGATCTTTGTTTGGCGTATCCCATAAATGATCCTGAAAAATTCCGTGTTGCCTACGCTCTGGAGTTTTTTTGACCAACGTGAACATGATATTTCAACGAAAAATCATAATAACGATAATATCATGATAATGCATTATGCCATACTCGAAGAACTGTTCGACATGGAGAAAATGGGAATGTAAACAACATATTTCATTGTAATTATAGCCAATATATTAACTGCTAAGTGCCTATGTTCTCCGTCTGGTTTTCCCGTTTTGCAGCAAATGTTAGGCCAGTAGAGAGTCACAGCTAATCTCTATAAGAGAAAAAGTCCCAAGGTGATCCCTGTGCGAAGTCGGTTAAAGGACGAGAACAAACGTCCAGCTTCACTACTGGAACTGACTGACAGTTTGGTGGAAGAAGAAAGGTGGATGTGTTCCGTAAAACTACTTCAATGTAGGACACTATCGCATTATCCTGAAGTGCACGATCCCGTTTGTGATATTTGGTAGCGAGGACACTTAAGGTATAATGGTCGGAATATGTTTCTTCCATCATTTTATGGATGCAACCGACTAATATACAACATATACAGCCAATGATTGTGATACACAGAAGAAACAGTTCCTGACCATTATATCTTTCACCAACTAATTTCACATTTGAAATCATTCACTCGGATATAAGGCTTTTCCCAGCATCCTCCACATCTACTCTTGTCCATCCGATCATAAAACTGTGTAGCATAATTTGTGATTTCAACACTCTGTGGACTTGGCACAGTAATCTTGACACCAGCAGCGTCTCCATACCAGAATCTCATGGAGGATGTTTGGTCTGAGTGCAACTGTCTTCCTTCTGCAGACAATGCGTTGCTCATTATACTACTACGAATCTAAACCCTGTAGAATATTTGAAGTACTACTGTCGTTCTGCATTGGGCGGACGATAATCCATATCCTGTCGAGCACTCATGTTAGCCTATCTAGGTCTTTCTGTACTTTTTTCTCCGATATGGCACAGTCACAATTTTGTTAGCAGATGATAAATGCTGACTGTAGTTGGTGATGCAGGCTTTTACCAAGGTTTTGAACTGATATAGTATCCTGTGAGTATCAATAGCAGCGCCAATATTAAATACTGTGAAGAATTGCTGGCAGCGGTTAAGTACTGTTGATCCACCAGTTTTTTTATTTGACAAAAGTATTTCAAATTATACTCAGGCAGCCAGACTTGAAGCGTTAAATTCAGTTAATGAAAGAACTAGAGCATTTTTATAGAAAAAAATGCCCCCAAAATTTAGTTTTTCCTTCCTGTCCTCCCTCCTCTTCCTTCTACTGAGACATCCCTACAAATTGCATCGTCCAAGCGATTTCGATCTAAGCTGAGCAATAATTTGGAATAAATTTTAACAACTTGTTAAGTTTTCCTGAGATGGTCTAAAATGTGATGTTCAGAAGGAAGAGGGGATCATTTCTTCACAGAACCTCTGGATATCTCATCGTTCAAATGATAGGAGCATAGTAGTAGTACGTTTCATTTTGAAACAGAGTTTCCCCATACTTCTTTCAGTATTACTGTGTGTGTGTGCGCGCGCGCATATATCTAAAATGACGTCCATTTTCCCAGTTTTAGATAACTTATAAACAAAGATGAAATCAAAACTGTTAAAATATTGAATGATACGAATCAAAATTGCTGACTCAAGAAACATCGAGGAAAACGTGTTAAAGGATTACAATTAATGGTTAAAATGTTTTCTTGATCAACCATCAGCCACTTCATAATTGGTTACAATTGAAGAATTTTGTTTCATTCATGTTTTTGACTAGAAAAAAAAACGATTTAATCAACAGTACTACTTTTAATGCACTGAAGAATGAATAAAATCCGTTAATTTTACTGGTCCTACCTGGGAGAGAAGATGCCTTGCAGTATTCCTCTACTAGGTGAACAAAAACGTACATAAGACGTCCCATCTGAAAGGAGGTAATATTAAGTTAATCCTTATCTTATATCACTATGAAGTAGATTGTTCTGATGCTATTTAGAATTGATAGAAACGTTACTAGAATATTTATAGGGGCGTTTTCACTGCACGGAGTATAAAAACAGTATAAAATACATGGCAATTGTTGAGAAATTGCTAAGAAAAAAATATGGCATTTTGATTATTATCTAACATCAAATAATAAAAATAACCGCAAATAAGATGATGTGCTCAGCATCTAGAAATGAGATCACCATCTAGAAATCAGTTACTGTTTACAGAAATATCAAAAAACGCATTTATTTACTGTTTAATCAAAATTTAATATTGCCTTGCATTTCACTAAAATCTCACTTAAATTTATACTGAGGTACTTACAGCAGACAAGTCCCAGAGGATAATTAAAAAACAACGTTGATTAAAACACACCTTCAACGTAGGATTGTCAAAGTTGGTGATTTTTTGGTATATCATGCTGTTTATTAGAAATTATTTGCTGAAGTGGTTTTTGAAATCAGCAAGTGCTACTTTTCAAAGTCTTAAATAAAATTTTCTAACGCTATTTGAATTTTGCTATTGGCTGTAACTGTGTGTGTGTGTGTGTGCGCGCGCACTCTCCCACACCACCAAACACACACACATCTCATCTTTAGCCTTCAAAAACTGAGTATCTTTTTTGAATAAAAACTCTATTTCCTGTGCAAACGCTAACACTACATTAGTTGCAAAGTTTATAGTGTTGTATGAAAAACTTTCTTTAAAATGTTTTCCAGAAATAAGAAGACATTCCGGTTAATTGACATCTCCCTCAGCAGTGTCCGAGAGAGACAGAGAATGCTGTATTTTCATGGGTAATGTTGAAATCAACTGATCGCCATCATTTTCCCACCTTGAACATCCTTTCTCATATGAATGTAAGAACACGATCAACTTCTCAACTTTATTGTCCAGCCTTAACCTGAACCATCTTCCCATTCTCCTCTTTCTGTTCTTTAGGAATCCCCCATTCTCCAAGAAACTACAACCTTTAGTAGTTCAAGAACCACAGTAATAGATTCTTCTTTTTACGCAGTTATAGATTTGGCAACTTTTCTGTGTGGAATTGACATCGCAAAAAAAAAAAAACCAATAATAAATAAATAAAAAACAATAAAAAAAATTTTTAAAATAATAAACAAATAAAATAATAATTAATGATGTGAACTGTTGGAGCATGGTGTTAAAACGGCTTTATATCCTAGTGAATTTATAATGCAAAAATTTAAACAAGTATATATAATCAATTATCAAACTACATAAAGAAGAAAATTTCTGATTTTCAGAATTGGCATCTTCCTAAATGTTTCCTAGGGTCGCAGTGATGTGCGCTATAATGAAATTTGGCTTTGAATCACAAAATGATATTCAAGCGTGCCTATCAATAACGAAATTGAAACGTTGAAAAGTGCTAATTTTTCCAGAAAAATTGAAAGTGGAAGCTACATTTCTATAGAAATATAATTCTTTATTTCGTTTTTTCCCCTTAATAGAACATTGCATGTTAATATGCATACGTGAAACACACCTATTCTCACTATACATTAGGGAGCGAATTTAGGCTGATTTATAAATATTCAGGGAGCGACGAAATATTTACGTTTTACACATCCCTTATTTACAAGTATTTACTTCACTTCTTTCGCTAACAACATTGATTTAAAATTGTGTTGTACCAAAAAACTATACGCAGTTGTATTATTTAGTGCAAACTCGCTACATTTGTCATCGAAGTTCTTTCGCATGGAGGAGAGCGTTGATGTTTCCCTTGCCCCGTATCCGTATTGACATACCTAACACTGCGTGCCAATACGATTGCTTAATCCACTCACACATCACATTCGCTATCGATTACATCACTGTGATATTCCTGTCCTCTAAGAACAACCATTCCTTTCACTTCGCAGTTATTACGGCAATTCTCAACTTGTGCTAGTTATATTTAGTAAGAAACTAAAGTGATAGTACAAGAATAGACAATCTCTCCCTTGTAAAGACAAGAATAGACAATGTATTATACAAAATACGTTTTTTTTTAACTTACAAAAGTTCCAATTGATTGTTTAAAATCTGTATTTCTATTTAATATGAATTCATAAAATTAAAATTAATACTTCGTTATGGAAAATACTGAATTTTTTATTTTTTTTTATTTTTACCTTTTCCTCGTATCTCTGAAGCTCCCATATCGGAATCGCACTCGATCCAGCTTGGGATACAAAAAGTCCAACAGTCAGCAACGTAGTGATCATAGTGACAGTTCTTGCTGGCATTGAAAATCCTCTCGCCACTTGGCCGGACTAGCTTAGACTGTCGTCAGCTCTCGTATTATAATAATCTGCTAACAAGATTACACAACACCACGTCTGTGTCTTGTTTCATCTTCTGGTGATGGATGCGGAATTGCCGATGGGAGGAAAACCCAGCGGTCACGATATCATTTAGGCACGTGAAGGATTGCGAACACTTAAATTGTCAGCCAGCCAGCCTTGTGACGTAACAAGGTTTCGTCGTTATACGAAGAACCTGCTCTCCAGCCAGAGGTAAACGTGGACAAAAAAATAATAAAAATAAAATAAAAAATAAATAAAAGCAACGGGGGGGGGAGAAGGGGGGTGAACTCTGGCAGGTAAGAGGCGATACCGCGACACTGCTGCGGAAAACAAGTCTGGGTTGCGTCCAAAAGAGATGACACATGACTTTTGCTTGGCGCCTTCTTTGCAAAATAAAATACAAAAATAACAATAAAAATTGAAGAAATCATCCAGAGAATGTGGCCTCTGAACCTGCACGCGTGCTCGAAAGCAACGTGTTGTTAAGGAATGTCAGCTTGCGTTGAACTCCGCGGGATTCTCTGCTTGATTGCCAATTTTGGTAAACTAATACGAAACAGAGTCTCTTACTTTCCCTTTTTTGTACTCTCGATGACGCTTCGAACACATTCCAAGAAGTTCGGAATGATTTCATTGCTTTGTTAGAAACAGATCAGAAAGGTTCGAAAAGAACGATGAGATGAGCATCAGTCTTTAAATTGAAATACATTTTTGATGGCATTACTGTGTTGGATTTCTCCCGAAATTTTCCTCGCTTTGTTGCCCATAAAGATGAGAAATTGTTAAACGATCCATGTCTTCTCATTTCATTTTGTAATGGTTTTATTTTTGTTCAAAGAAGCCACATTACATTACATTCAGTTACTCTACTATGCAATTCGCGATTCAGATGTTGACAGAAAGATAATTCTTTTATTGGAAAACGTGCTGCTATTTTGCTTCTGAAATGTATCTGAATTATCCGTTTTATTATGTTTTTATTCCTTGCAACTTCAGAGAAGTTTTTCATGGACATTTTCAGTTGTTACCAAAATCAAAGTCCAAAACGACTATTCAATAAACTTTGAAGTTTTCAACTAACAATTTTGTCGCGACACTCATGCGTTTTATGACTTCTGTAGATGCTATCTTACTGAAAATAAGACATTTGATAATTTTATTGCTGCACAGAAGAAATTCCCACTCTTCTCCAAATGAACAAAACGCGTAAAAATAATGTAAAATTATTTTTACGCATTTTTGCATAAAATGTCTAAGATTCAATGTAAAATTTTACGATTAAAAATTCGAAAAGGATTCGAAAATTTTAAGCGGTGCGCAGATTTTTTTAGTCTATACGATTTCGTATACCCCCCCCCCCTAAATGAATCGTTGACAAACTCATCGAATGTTTTCTTTGTTTAAGCTGATCAATAATTTTGAGGTGTTGCTATTGACTTAGCATCTCTGTTAAGGAAAGCTTTTTTTAAAGAAGAGTGAAGAATTTATGCATGTGTGTGTGTGAACGCGCACGTTCGCACTTGCGCCGCGCAGTTAGCTGTATGTACGAATTACGCGTTACTTTTCGAGGCACTTCAGACCTCAAGGTAATCAGGGCGGCGGTCTTACATGGGGTGATGAAATTCATCTTCCACTTAAAGACATCCACAAACATTCATGCACATGGTGGATTCGAACCCGCGGCCTGTTAGTTGGATACGCTAGCAAACTAACCACTGAGCCAACGAAGCCGTCCGAACTGCACGAGTGGGTCCAATATTCTAACTTCACTGCTCGATACTGAGCTTATGATGTTCGTGAGAAACATTTAGAAAAATTCATTGGAACTTGCGTATGTAGCAAATCAGGAGAGCGAGCGCTGTTAACCCTCCAGTATTTCTCGTCTTCCGAGACCGTGATTCTCGTTGTGACCAGTCGGGGTAGTTCCTGTTGGCATTCCCCTGCTGTTTTGTTCAGGTCTGTGATTATTCTACAAATGAACTGGAAGCCTCCCCCCCCCCTCCCCACAACCTGTCAGTGACACTTATTGTACCTGCATGCCCATCAGCATTGCTTCGGCAGGTCATTGACCTCCGACTTGGCATTTGAACTTTAAACGTCGTTACGTTCGCTTCTTTGAAAGTACACTGAACAGCGTAGTTTCTCTCTCTTTCAGTTTACCTATATGAGCATTATTTTGTACTTACGATTTTCCTCAGCTTCTTATCAAGTCTTTCTCCTCGTAATAAATAGGCAGACAGTAGCTGCAATGTCGTAGTGCATTTGCTTGTATTACCCAACTCCTCGGGTAATAACCTGTCAATAATCAAAAAATCTGCTCCTCCACACCGTTGTGGAGGACTAGATTTAACCACGCTCTTACTCCATTTTCAGGAAATTTTCCTAACCTATTGTTCTGATCCCCCTCTAGACAAATGTTGAAACATCCCCCCCCCGCATCAATCGTATAAAAATTATCCATCTGTTCTCATAGGGAGCATTCCGCAGACCACTCACCATCTTGGTCGCTCGCCTCTGGATCCTCTCCACCACTTTCCCGTCCCCAAGAAACCCAGGTGAACCAGACACGAGTTCAGTAGTCCAGATGTGGTCCTATTAAATCCTCATAAAGAGGAATGAGAACTCCCTTATCTCCGCTTGCTAATGTGTTCTTCAATCACTAAGTAATCTTATAAACTCGTATCTTAGCAATATGCCGTGTAAATTTCAAGCCTCTGTCTAACAGCACTCCCAAATCCCTAGCTTCATTTCTTTCCTGGCGTACAGATCCATCAATAGGTTATCACCAGTTTGCAATTCCTATCAATGCAGAGCTGGATTGCAAAATTATCCTTTTTAACTGCTGAAAAATAAGGTGCTGTAGATAATATTGGGGTACTATCAATAAATGATTCACAGCATCCCATAAATTTCTTTCATTCTTTCTCTCTTGCACATTCGTTCTTCTTTTTTTCCCTCGTAATGGTTAAAAATCTAAACAACAGACCATTCGGTCACGTGAATAGCTATCATGTACTTATTCTTTCACAAACCTTTTTTTTTTTTTCACTAACCGTAGTTTATTCACATTAACCACAATTGCAAAACAGATGGGAAGATTCGAGTAAATGCTAATCAATAAACATTCCTTTTCTATTTGGCCCGTTCTTCCACGAAAATTGCAGTCAGTGCTGATTTCTTGATTAGATGTATTGGTGACACCGTCACCCGGCATTCTAATCTCTTCTAACTCTATTCTCCTCGACTTTGTGTTGGCAGTCCAGCTATTGAATGCCCATTTTCTCGGACAGTTGCCAGCAGACCTTCTAATATAACAGCGTGCGTTATTGTGTTGATACTCAATTGGATCATTTCCATAGTAAATGCCTCAGCTTAGAACAGCATAAAATTAGAAGGAATATCAAATGAGGTCAGAGGTTCGTTTCCTGGGTTGCGACAAAGGATTCTGATCCAAACCGGGATTAGGTCCATTCCATTGGTGCCACACTTAGTAGCGATATGCAGTGCCAAAAAATATTCTGCTCGCAGCTGCCAAACACAATAGCCCCCACCTCCACCCCCATGGCTTTAGCGGCCTTGTTAAGAATTCTTAACCTATTTTGGTGTTCGGTTGGAATGATTTGAGTTGAATCCCGTTCGGTGAGTTAACCGGTCTCATACAGGGTGACATTTTTTCCTACAAACAATTTACACGTTGTTTGTAGGAAAGTTTACATACTTTGCTTTACGGGATAAAACACAAAAGCTGGAGATACAGGGGGTTATCAAAATAATGGAATCACCTACAAACTTTTTTGGAGAATTTTTTATTAATGAACTCTAGGCCCGCCTCGGGCTCTTAGAACACATGAATTCAACGTGGAAATGACTGACACAAATCGTGTACATAAGATAAGGGAATTTGGGGCCATTCTTCCCGCAGAACGTGTCCCAACTGCTCCAGTTATGTTGTAGGCGGAAAATGTGACCGAACCGATTGGAGACAACGCTTTGTCCGTTTCCATACCCTGTCATAATCTTCGATGCTGTGGCTCGTGACATACCTACGATTTCTGCCGTTTTTGTTACAGCAGCTCCTACAAGCTGCACCCCAATGATCGTAACTTTTTTGGAGATCGCTGAGGTCTGACATTTTGCACAAAAACTGCACAACAGCTAATTCCACATCGACTATGGCACTGCTGTGTGATAGCCGATATCATACTGCAACGTAGTATATACCCCATCGCGGATGGTGCTGTCTCTGTGATTGGTGTTGTGTAAAATGTCAGCCCTCAGTGACCTCCAAAAAAGGTATGATCCTTGGAGCGCGGCTTACATGAGCTGCCGTAACCAAAACGGCAGAAATTCTTGGTATGTTATATATAGGCGTCACAACTTTAGTGCCTTCTGCATGAATTTCAAACAAAAATAAATAAATAAATAAATTTCCGGTTACAGACGGAAACTTCGATATTACCTGTGCTTGTTTTTAATATTTTACTTTTATGACAGTACGGTCCACTAATGTTTGACAACCTACACCGTATTAGTACAAGTTCATGGCATAAAGGTAATTATGGAAAATTGTCTACAAATGAAATTAAAATAACTTTGTCCACTATCAACTTTTATCTAGAGTGCATTCCTCGTATTCATTGTATAGTGGAATTCGAACCAGTTTTAATCCGAATCCACATCGCTAGTTCTTTATGCCAGTAAGGTCTTTCTATATATTCGTCACCTCTTGTATGAAATATATTTAAGACGTGATCCTTTAGTGTTATTAAGTTGGAAAAGAAACATTTTCAGAAATAAGAGTATTAGCTTTCTGTTATAGTGTTTCTGGTGAAAATTATATTGGACGAAAAAAAAAACTATATATATATTGTGCATGTATTCGAGTTAATATTCTAGTATAAATTCCCAATCAGAAGTCAAAATCTATCATGCTTTAAGGTCTTACCACTTGGGGGAGGGGGGGGAGAGAGACCGTTGGGCGTTCCGTTTCTGCTTATCATTCACTCTTAAAGAACACACAAGAAAAACGAAATTGTTGAAGATGCTGTGGACACAGATTTCATCACTAATAACCATAACTCAAATTTCGGGAAAGGTTTAACCGGAATGGCATCCGAATGCTTATGAAGCACTGTACTGTAAGGCGTAGTATGAATTATAAAATTGGGATCTTATGGTTAGCGGTTTATATAGGTTTCATTAAAAAAAAAAAAAAAAAAAAAAAAAAAAAAAAAAAAACGCAATAAGGAAAGGAGATTTTCTAGTCAATTGGATTAAATACTATTTTATTTATTTATTTATTTTTAATATTATACTGGAGTGCCTCCCAACTTCTGCAATATGTTTGTTAAGTGAAACTGCATTGCTGTAGACTGCACACTTAATGACAGAAAAAGTGCAAACCAGCAAAGATTGGTCGATGGGTAGTGCCTCTGCTACTTCTGGTTCGCAAAAACTTAAGCAAGTTTGAGCGCGGTTAGTAGTTGGAAAGGTATCGTTCGATGCTGTTGGCACACTCTCCCTCGATGAGTCTTTGGACTTCTCTAGAAGTGTCACATAATAATAATTTTCTGGCCAGCGTATTTGGTAAACTAAACTACTAAAAATCAAAAGCTGTACAATTCTGTTTGTACAGTCCTTGATATTTATTGATCGACACCAATTTACTTGTTGCAAAATTTTGAATGTATTCTGGTGAAATAAAACTGCAAATGCGAGCAATGGATGTGTATTTATCAGTATCAGGACATTGAAGTTGTAAAGACCTGTATTGAATACTATTTTCGTATTTATTAATAGTAGATCACAATTACATCTCAGTGGCGCCATCTTTTAGAGTAAAGTACAACTATTATATTTACTGCTATTTTGCCTGCTTCTGTTTAGAAGTGCTCCTGTTTAAATGTCATTGGCTTTTTTTACTCACGGAGTAAAAAAGCCAATGACATTTAAACAGGGGCACTCCTAAACAGAAGCAGGCAAAATAGCCGTAAATATAATAGTTTGTTAAGAGGAGTAACATGGGAGTTTTCACAGAAATAATATCCATAAAGTACAACTATTTTACATTCGCCTGGTGTAAAGTAAATATCCGTTGTACTAAAGAATTAGCAAGGATAGTATGACATGAAAAATGGTATTAAAACACTTTGCCGTCCCTCCGTTGGGAAATTCAATTTATATACAGTATTTGAGTGTTGAACAACTATATGTGTATTATAGGAAATAAAATTCTTGACAAAATAAGATAATAGAGTTATTATAATAAATTCGCACCTCTGTAACAGGACATTAGGCCTAACACGTAGAAGGGAGAAGAAGAAGATAATAAATTCGTTTAAAAACAAGCCCATGACTGCTTACAACAAACCATTTACATGCTATTACATTAATTTACGCGTACACACACGCACATTAGTTGTTGTTGTTTCTTTTTACTACATTTCGAAGCTCACTAAAATGATCCTATTTTGGAATAGCACATAACAAAGAATGAATGCTACTATTAATGCTACAATCGGTTGAATCCAATCTTTTGAAATCCCTTACGTTAATAAAAACAGCGAAGGTTTTGATGCAACTTTTCCCACTGTTGAATGTGTCCCACGTTTCTTACGATGCGTTAGTTGCAAGGTCATTCTCCGCTTCAAAAAGAGCGAAGAACTATTTAAGAAGTTATGTGAATGACGATAGATCGACTGCGTTACCTCTTTTGTCCATCGAGAAAGATTTATTACATAACACGAATGTCGATGATATCAGAGACGCATTTACGAAAGAAAGTGCAGAAAACAAATTTTGCTAAAAATTTATCGTTCGTGTTATTATTAACAATTAAAAGCTAATACTGAAAGTGCAGATTTTTCTGGTTTAATTCATAAATTATGCGCATTTTATAATTTTTTAAACTTCGTAGATGTCTTATTTTTTGTTTATTTTGTAAAAATAGTAACCATTTCTATATTTTCATAAGTAAAATATTTTCAGCAATGTTTAATTTAAAATATTGCTTAAATAAAATTGAAAACGATACCTTATTTCAAAAATTCGAACATGATAATGTACCAAAAAATTGTATTAGTAATGATTAAAAAAAAAAAAAAAATCAAAAGCGCCAAGCGACCGAGAAATGTGTTTAATTTTCTACAGAGCATTAATGTTATAATCGTATGAATATACGTTTTATGTATAAAAAAGTGCGCATTATATTATACAGTATACATACCGGTGTTGGATTCTAATTATGTAGAAAATAGAATAAATGTTATTTGATTCAGAATTCAACATGAATTTCCATCACAAAGGCTGCGTTTGTAAATATTATTTAATGTAAATAACGTAAATTATAATTTGATATCATATAACTACCTTAATTATATCAAATATTTAATTATTTAATCAAAGAAATGTGTTAATGGTAAATAGATTCTGTATTAAATATTATTAAGCTATTTTATTTATTGTTATGTCAATATTATAAAAACTTGTATTTGCAATATTAACTACGCATTTATTGAAAAGCAAATATTCTAATTATTCCTATTTGTGTATAAAGCTTAACGGTATGTAATGACTCAATGTAGTAGTATAGCCTTGTCTAACATTGGCGAGAATGTTTATGTTTGTCTGTTGTCATGGAGACAACGTGAAATAAACGAGCGCGAGTGGAACAGAGCGTGGGCTAAAGAGAGAATAAAAAAAAATATATGTAAAAAGTAAGGAGTTGGGACGGAAACTTGGAAGTGAAAGGAAGCAGGGTGATAAAATAAAGAAGTAGAGGTAAATAAAAGGTTCTTAAGGGTAGGAGTTAAGTGGATAATTTTTACAAGTGAGCAAGAACGTAACGAATTTTTTAGTTAGCTGAAAGTGAAATCAGCAGTAATAATAGAAGGGAAATTAAAGCTACAAATGGACAAAATAAAAAGCTGAACGTTCAAGGAAGAATTCTGAATAACCCCAGCTGGTCTAGTATTGCAGCTTATTTCCGATTTGCCCTAAAGAGAACCTCACAGTGTTTTAATTAATTTATGAGTGGTAATAAGGATGGTTGAAGTGCCCTGTAATTGATGTCTAGAATTCTGAAGCGTAATTGATAATGCTTTAAGTATAACTGCGGATAAGTTTTGTAGATGTGTTTTTTATTCTTTAAGTGTGATAAATAAATTCCAGAAGTTTGCTCTCAACTTAATAGATGTTCTAGGAACCATTTCCGGTAAGGTCTATCATAGTGTATTATTAACTTTAACTGTGGAAACCCTTCGTGATTGAGAGTTGGAGATAAGAATTGTTTGAAAGATATTTTCAGCTATTAGATCCTGTAATATTTTGAACTTATAGCATGACTGAAAAATGTGTGAAAACTAATTAGATTGGATGTTCAGTTATATTCATTTAAGTGTAAAGACTTTATAACCCAGAAGTTAAGAAGGTGTATGTGCAGACTTGGAAGATTGTGCTAATGTAATTGACTTGACTTAATGTTTGACTTATTTCTATTGTTTAAAATTAGAAGTAAAATTTATGTAAGTGTTATATGACCTATATTAAATGCTTTATTTGTTAACCTAACTGTTGTATTTGCCTGAAATTCGTTTTACTGCACCGTTCACAAAAATTCGAATCTAGCGGGAATCCCAAAGAGAGAAAATAAATACTTCGGCCTGAATGAATGAGAAGACTGCTTACTAACTTTGAATTGATCCTACTATTTCATATAGACTTATCTAAGGATAGAATGGCGCAGTATAATAGAAATTTCTCTACCCTTAGATTAGTAATCAATTTACAATTAGTTTTCTTTTATTTTATGAAAGTGACTTTTAACAAGATGGCGGATTCGAACATCAAGAGAACAACGTCACGACACCGGCCACTGGATTAGAAACCGTTATTTAATACTGTGTTGGAACTCTAGCGACTGTAATGCGAATCCTCTCCAATTCCCTGCGCATAGTTCACTGAGATATGGGTCGGGAACAGCCTTCATTTAATGGTTCAGTCAATTGCTGCACAAACGAAGTTCTGTTTGTCCCCACAAGTCTTTTCAGACGTCAGCGATCTCGTTCCTGACAGACCGTCTTAGGAGCACAGTTACTGCTCTTAAACATGCCAAGTGGATTATTTTTCCACTGGTTAAACACCCGGATATCGCACCTCGTTTCTCAAAAGAAACCGGTCAGCTCTGCTGTTTTGAAACTCGTGGCTCCAACCAGAAGAGCACCCAGAATAAGTTAAGCCCTTTTATCGAACTCCGAAAGATCCTTTGTTATTATTAAGCGCCTCCGTAGCGCAATTGGAAGAACGACGGTACGTTGCGTCCTTCGATTGGAATAGGCCTAAGTTCGATTCTCGTCGCGACGGGAGGAATCTTTATCTGGACGATTTCAATCGAAGGCGAGTTAGCCGATCTCATACGGAGGTAGCAGGGTTTTTCCTCCAGGAAACTGGTTTTTCATCCCGCATACAGGCAAATCGGCCCTTCAGAACACACGCAATTTACAGACAAAAAAATACTAGCTGTGGTGGTGGTTGTGGGCAGTAGATGGCGGTGATGGGTAGTAGAGGTTCGGTGTAGTAGTGGAGACGGAGTGTTGTATAGTAGGTGTCCTCACGCGATGAGTCTTCGGACTCCTTGGAGGGGTCACGAATAATAATAATAATGATGATGATCAACACTATTGACGATTGCTGACCAGCAGCAATAGTTGCCTAGAACACTTGATGACGCACGTGACCAAGTAATTTGCATATACGCTTCGTAAGTGACGTTTACGTACATCTGCATAAACCTTTCCAATTCAGTGCTGGTATATATGCACATCCGTTTTTTTTTTTTTAGTGCATGTTTTTATATCTGGTTGGTTTTATACACTCATCGTTTTTATATGCTTTATTTTACACTAGTCTTTATGCACTGCATTAAATACCATGTTTCCTGTGCATAAGATGCTGTTTATTTATATTTCTTTGTCTATTACCTTGAGTACAGGTTCTATGTTTTGTATTGGCGCCGTGTAACTTTTCAAAGTCCTCGTGCCAGTAAATCCCAAACAAAGGAAACCAACCTTTCTATTACGCAATACGTCACATTTCGGTTCAACTACAAGATTCGGATGAATGCGGTTGTCTTCGATGTGCTCCTTCATTTCAACTACGAATGAGTGTTCTTTTACGATGGGAATTGCGTTCACAGTTCAGTGCAAGTTGATTAATGATTTTACTTCATATTTTCTTCTTTGCATAACGTTTGTGTAACAAATTCTTTATGACGTTATACTCGTTAATCCCTTTATAACCCTCATAAACACTTTTTTCTTGGAGGAGACCACACTTATACCAGGCGCGTCCCCCGGGTGGCGGATGGGGGGAAACCCAAATGGGTTGCTCTGAATAAAGAGCCGTGGACCAAAGGATGCAGCAGAGGCATGGCAAGCTGGCTACATTATTATGCCAGTAACTTACATGAGCCGGAGAAAGTCTATAAACCGAGATAGTACTACTGCCTACGGGACAGCCGACACGCCTACTCGAAGACCACATAGAGTAAGTGAGAAATCAGCAATGCGGTCAGCCAAGGACGTGAAACACGTGGCCACCGTCAACATAAGATCATTATACTGACCTGAAAAATTGCAATTAGTCCAGGAAAATTTAAAAAGACTGAAATGGAGGATTTTAGGTTTATCAGAGACATTGTAGCGAAGATAGATTCATGGATTTACCAGAAGGAAGACTATACGTCTCAGGAAGAAAAGATAACATACAAAGAGAAGGAGTTGCATTATTATTTGAGAAGAAACTTACACACTCAGTAACTGAAATAAAACCAATGTCTCCTAGAATAATCACAGCCAAAATTCAAGCAAAAGATAAAAGTCAAACAATTAAAATAATCCAAATATATGCACCAGACAGTAACCATTCAGAGGAAGAAATAGAAAAATTTCTATGAAGAACTACAACAGGAAATAGATAATTCCAGAAATAGAGAACTCATGATAGCGATGGGAGATTTTAACACTAAAATAGGACAGTTCACAACAGATAAAAAAAAAGATGTGATGTGGAAATTTGGATACGGAGAGCTTAAGACAGATGAGAACAATTACTCCACTTCTGTAAAGCCAACAGAACCCATAGAGATTCAAAAAGGAGTAATTCAAGGATGCCCATTATCCCCATATATCTAGACGAAGTTGTAAAGAAGGCAATAGACAATGAGCCTGGACTCAATATCGATGGTTTAAATATAAATAATATCAAATATGCGGATGATCTCGTCCTCATTGCAAGATGATTGCAAACACATTGTTCTATCAACGCGCTAATAATAAATATACATAAACATCCTCCAGATGATAATATAAAGAACTGTATAGACTATATCATCATAAATAAACAATGGAAAAGATCAGTAAATAATGTACGAATATTAAGAAGCTTTGATTTTGACACCGACCACGAAATATTAACTGCCGAAGTGAGGATAAAGTTCAACAGGAAAAACAATATCAGAAAAGAAGAAAACATCAACCTATCAAAACTAAAAGATAGCTCAAGCAGAAGTCGATTTTTAGAACAGATGTGCTTGAAATTAAAACTCTTCATCTTCCAGAACAGCGGAAAATACTGGGAAGAAGGAAAAGAAACAGTTTTATCAATTGCAAAAGACACTTTAGGTAGCAAACCCAAAATAAACACAGTGAATAACCCAAGAAATCGTAGCTACAATAGAAGAGAAAAGAGAGGCCAAGATATTTGTAAACCAACAGAACAATGAAGAGAATAGAGAAAAATACAGAGCACTAAAAAATAAAACTGGATAACCTATGCAAAAAAGTCAAAGGAAAATGGTTAGAAGAAAAAGCTAAGAAATGCCAAGAAGAATACCAACAAAACAACTTCAAAGTCTTCCATGACACTATAAGAGAAATTACAAAGGAATTCTCAGCAAAAGGTTACAATGATAGACAACAAGATGACTGAAACCGGGAATATTGAAGATATAAGAAAAATCTGGTCAAACCATTTTAAGACTATCTTCCACCAAGGAAACAAAACTACAATGCCAACAATAGAAGAAAATAATGACCACCCAAAAATTTTATAAGAAGAAGTTAGATACGCAATAAAACAAATGAAAAACAATAAAGCACCAGGCATTGATACTATCCCTACTGAACTGTGGTCATATGGAGGCAGCACATCAATAGAATATTTGACAACTTTATTCAATAAAATACTACAAACAGGGGAGATCCCAGATGACTGGAGAACTGGAAAGATCATCCCAATATACAAGAAAGGAGACAAAAGAGACTGCAGAAATTACAGACCAATCAATTTACTCTCCCACACCTATAAAATATTCGTAAGAATTATACAAAATAGATTAAAAAACACCATGAAGAACTGATAGGCATAGAACAAACTGGTTTCCAAGGAAACTATTCAACAGTAGACCAGATTTATGCATTGCACCAACTAGCAGAGCTCAGCTGGGAAGGCCATAAAGAACTATAGTGTTGTTTAGTGGACTTTAAACAAGCTTTCGATAGCATCAACAGAGAAATACTTCTTAAGGTTCTACTAGAAAAAGCAATAGACAAATATATAATACAGTTTCTGATAAAATATTACTCTAAGACAAATGCAATAATTAAAAAGGACACACTCACAACAGAACCCATAGAGATCCAAAAAGGAGTAATGCAAGGATGTCCACTGTCCCTATGCCTATTCAACATATATCTAGACGAAGTTGTAAAGAAGGAAATAGACAATGAACCTGGAATCAATATCGATGGGTTAAATATAAATAATATCAAATATGCAGATGATCTCGTCCTTCTTGCAAGAACCCCAAATGAACTACAAAGGTTGATAAACAAGCTAAACGAAATCTGTAAAACATATGACATGACAATAAATATACAAAAGTGATGAAAATAGGGAGGAACAGAACTACCATCTCAGCCACCCTAAATGGAGATCAAGTAGACAACTTCATATACCTTGGATCAAAACTAACAGAAACAATAGATGAACTCAAAACAATCAAACACAGAATAGCGATAGGATGGACCATCATGGGAAAATTACAGAAAATCTGGAAAACAAACAAGATATCTAAGCAAACCAAAATCAAATTATATGAAGCAATAATTATACCAACAGTCATCTGTGAAGCAGAAGCGTGGACAGTTAAGAAAAGAGAGGAGGAAAAACTGCTGGCATTTGAAATGAAATGCTTAAGAAAAATAAATAAAACAAGTTGGATAGAAAAGAAAACAAACATCACAGTCAGACAAGAATTATTGTATAAAAAAACAATAATAGAAAAAATTAGAAAACAACAACCGAGATGGTTTGGACACACTGTACGCATGGATGCAGACAAACTTCCTAATCAATACTTTTCCAACTGAAAAAAGAAGACCCGGAAGACCAAGAATTACCTGGCTGAAATTAATAAAGAACATCTCGGGATGCGGAACATATAATTAACTTTTTCGAACAGCAAGGAATAGAGAAGACAGGAAGATCCTGCTCAAGAGGAGACTCAAACCGTCTTAGACGAAAGAGAAGAAGAAGAACTCGTTAACCCCTTCATAAACACTCTTTATGATTTTTTTTTTAAATAAAGTTAACTTATCCAGCCTCATACGGAAACTCTGGCTTTTCGTCTATGAAGGCAGAACCCCCCCCCCCCCACCCAAAGAATACACGCACTTCACGAACGATACACTGACCCCTTAACTTGTCATCGACAATGGAAAATTCTCAGCAGTCTGTGTGCTAATTGATGCTGATATTTTCTTGATCTGTGTTATGAGAGGGAGAAGGAGATTACCAGTATTTCACCACGGAGAATTTTAAATATTCGTTCTCTCCAGTGAGTAAATATCCGAACAGCGGATAAAACCCTTTATAACTTTTTTTTTTTTTTCAAATAAAGGTAAATTATCCAGTCTCATACGGAAACTTACACCAGCTATGATTTCTGCAAGAAGAAATGCATCCATCCGCTCTGTTTGGCCTTTGGCTACACGGCATCGAATGACCTTCTAACACGATGAAAACATTCTCCGCCTCCTTCACCTTATTCCCGTGCTGTGGAAGCTATCTTCAGCAATCAGCACCAACGGATGGCTGAATGTTCACAAAACTGATCACCGAAATCTCTAGATTTTAAACGCTTTGAATTTGTGTGTGTGTGTCGGGAACCCAACTTCTTCGTTATCGTTATTTTTGTTTGGATGAATATTTTTCAAGTTTCGGTATTTAAAAACACGTCGTGTACTCGTATCTAGTTTTCGTGTTAATTTATTTTCACTCCTCGAAAAAGTATATTTTTTAGGGGGACGGGGGGGCAGGAAAGGAGTGCAAATGACCCAAACCAATGGTTTAGAAACAAACTGTTTTATGGGATTGTATATATGCCTTCTTGTAGCTTTTGGCTGCGAGATGAGGTTTTTGCTTTGCTACTCTGCTTCTAAAATATTTAGAAGCAAAGTACGTTTTTGTGTTTAATAAACTGCATCGAATTCGAAGGGGATTTACCTTGTTATGTTCAGCTGTTGACGTAATAAACAGCAGTGCATAATGTAATGAAAAAATTGTATGCAAAGAACTGAATGTTGTTATTACATATTACAGAAACGAACTACTCTGCTGTTATATGTTAGCAAATGCAGTACGCATAAAAGAGTCCTTTATGTCCGGTTGCACCTTCTCACAGAAACGGAAGGTAACGTGAGGGCCAACGTGTTCTGTTCCAGTTGACGATTGCGATGTCTGCGTGTTTAAAATCATGGACCATTCGAAATGATTCCACTTACTTCTACATCACTGGAATTCGGGGATAGTCCCTAGTATGGGGGGGTGCCTTCGATTTTTTGGGGGAAGTTGAGGATGAGAGTACGGTCAAAGGGAGAGTTCAGTGCGTGATCAATATTAACAGGCTTTCGTCATATGTCGGAACGTGGAATCGGATGTACTCTGCGTATGGAGGGATGCGGAAGTGGAGGAGGTATTTCCAGGTTGTAACAGTCTTTCTGAATTGCATTGTGAATGACCCCGGTTTCCAAGACAATACTTAAGAGCGGCAAATTTGGAAACAGGAAAAACAAGAAAGGTTGTATCTTGATCGTAAAACACTTTTTTTTTCTTGAATTTTTAATTGAATTCCTCGAATTGGAAATTAAATAATTTAACTGAATTATGAGATGAGCAACAAGTATGTAGGAGAAATAGATGAACAATAGATTCAATATTTATATTAAAGCAAATAATACAGAATCAGTTGAATACGATAAACCTCTTTGCATGTGCTTTATTGAGTTAACAAAAGCATTTGATAAAATGCAGTTAAGTCATAACAATCACATAAAAAAAAAGAGGAACAAAATACCAAAAAAGTTTACAACTAATTAAGAAGATATACAGATAACTGTTTTATAATAAATACAGAACAAGGCACCGCGAACATTTTAATGTTTGTGCTGCCACTAACATTGAACTCCGAGAGGAATCGGAACATTTTGAACACTATACAATACTTCCTACTTTGCATCGTTTCTACGGAACTGATCGTTGTGTCTTTCAGCAGCACAATGCACCGTGTCATAGGGCTGCTGCTGTAACTGCGTGGCTTGTGGACATGAACGTCACCACATTTGAGTGGTGACAGTCCATAAAACCCTGACCTGAACCCTATTCTCAAGTTCATCTGTGGGTTGAACTGAAGCTTCGTGTCATGTCAAGGGACATCCACCCCACAACAGTCCAGGACCGCATTACATGCCTGCAGGAAGGATGTCTAAAATTCCCAATGATCGCTATGATATATATATATATATATATATGTTAAAGATACCAAGCTATTTTAAACCTGGTTTTATTTTTAATATTTTTATTGTTTTAATTATTTTTATTTAATTATTTTTTAATTATTTTTAATACTTTCTATATATATATATATATATATATATATATATATATATATATATATATATATATCATATGCAATCCTCATTTTACTTAACAAATTGAGATAATCAGCTATGATCTCCTTCAAAATAGTTCCCTTTTGAGTTGACACACAGCTGCATACGATGCTGCCAACGTTGAAATCAATTCTGCAGATCATTTTCTGAAAGGCTGTTGAGGATCTCCGTCGTTTCTGCTCTCACATCTTCTACCGACAAAAAATTGGTACCTTTTAGCACCGACTTGATCTCTGGGAAGAGGTAGAAGTCGCAAGGAGCTAGATCTGGCGAATAGGGTAGGTGCTCATGCACAGTGATGTTGTAATTAGCTAAAAACCGCTTCATAGACAAAGGGTTGTGGACTGGCCCGTTGTTTTGGCGCAAAATCGAACCGTTTCTCCACAATTCTCGTCGTTTCCTTCTCACGTGTTGGCGCAATTTCGTCAAGAATTCAAGGCAATACTGCTGATTTACCGTCTGACCGCTGGGAACTGACTCTGCAATTACAATACCCTGGATATCGGGGAAAACAATCAACATGGCCTTGAACTTCGAACGACTCTTGGTCTTGGAAATGTTGCTGACTTACACTGCATTGATTGTCGCTTGGTTTCCGGATCATACGTAAATCTCCAAGTTTCATCACAAGTAATTACCGAATTCAACAAATCTGGTTCATCCTTAATGCGTTGCAAAAGGTTCAAACACAGTTCCTTGCGACTTTCTTTTTGTTCATCTGACATCATTTTTGGAACCATTTTTTCACAAATCTTTTTCATGTTCAATTCTTCCGTTAAAATGCGTTGAACACTTTCCCTGTCCAAATGAACTTTCTCAGCTATAGTACCCACCCTTCTGTCTTTTCGAATCACATCTCGTCCGTTTTTAAT
Organism: Typopeltis vanoorti; assembly: GCF_054136105.1. NCBI lineage: Eukaryota > Metazoa > Arthropoda > Arachnida > Uropygi > Thelyphonidae > Typopeltis > Typopeltis vanoorti. The sequence continues at coordinate 126,964,560 of NC_143560.1, forward strand.
GTTTTCATCGGTAACTGCTGTGCGTAGGCGGCCTGGGCGATCATCATCTTTCACGCTTTCTCTGCCTTCCGAAAATCGTTTGTGCACGAGACATGCAGTCTTCACTCAAACAATCAATAATCAATCAAGCCTCAGTCAATAATTGAAAAGTTTCCCTTGCGGATTTCTTCAGTTTCACAAGAAACTTGATGTTAACTCGCTGTTCACTCTTGCACTCCAACATTTTCGAACCGAGGGTAGGAAAACGTCTATATTTGAACACGTGTCCACTCGTACTTAGTAAAGCGGGGGAATTGAGCTTTTTCTCACGGTGACAAGTTAGAACATGTTCTATAACAATTTCTTTGTCTCTTCTCTCCCACTCTCTGTTCCCAAGCTATAGTGTCATTTTGTTTGTGTCATACCTCGTGTATATATATATATATATATAATGTAGAAAGTTTTTTAACTTGGGTATATTATGTATTCAAAGTCCCAAGTAATTTTATATAAACTTGGTTTTTAATCCTATTTCCCAAGTGAGCAAACAGACAAGTAAGTTAAGTTTGCGCCTGCACGTAGTGCAAGTCTGAGGCAACTCATGGTAGTGCCACTCTCTCTCTCTCTCTCTCTCTCTCTCTCTCTCTATATATATATATATATATATATTTTTTTTTTTTTTTCGTGGCTTCCACCCATGAAAGGCTTCTATAAATCTATCGTACGTTTGTACGGTGGGTGGGTTAAGCATCTTCCCCCTATTTTTTTTAATAATTTTATATATATTTTTATTTATTACATAGCCCGAAAACCCTGCTTTAGAGAACAAACATGGAGCTTTTTTCAAGCCACTTCAGGCTTCCAATAAGGGGAGGGGAGGTGGTCTCCCACTGGGCGATGAAATTCATTTCCTACCTAAAGACATTCATAGACATCCGTGCCCACGGCGGGATCCCAATTCATAGCTTGTTGGTTAGAGAGCGGATACACTAACCACTCGGCCAACTAGGCGTTTGATTATATTTCATGAGAACAACACGAAAGGAAAATTAATCATTTATTTCAAAGAACTTCTTATAAAAATGACCTGCATTCTAAAAACTAATAATATCCTACAAAAAAACCACTAGTAATCATGTCAATATTTAAGAAAGGATAAAACACACACACACACACTGTGTGTGTGTGTGTGTGTGTGTGTGTGTGTGTGTGTGTGTGTGTGTGTGTGTGTGTGTGTGTGTGTGTGTGTGTGTGTGTGTGTGTGTGTGTGTGTGTGTGTGTGTGTGTGTGTGTGATAGTTGGGTAATCCAAACAATCCCCATGTGCCTCTTAAGAAGCCAGATGCATAAAAAAATTGTGCGTACAGTTGCATACAAATTAAGTATCCGGACAAGCCCATTTTCGTCAAGTTTTTGGTTTGGGATTCGATTTGCTATTTTAGGTTTTGGTTTTAGTTCACTATTTTGGTTGAGTGCTGCATGTTTTAACTGTCTCTACGATGTTTATTAATAGTAAATAAGTTGACATTCATAGTGTTTGGTTCATTTTGTGTAACTATAAAATGGATACATCTCCAAGAAAGCGTTCAAAAATATTTAGTCTTTCTCAGCACAAATCCATGACTCAAAGTAAAATTGTCGATGAGTGTGGTGTTTGAGTACTGTTAATGCGATTTTAAAGAGGTGTAGGGAGACAGGTATCTTTTTCTCCTGACAGAAAAGGAAAATGTGGGCGGAAAAGGAAAACTACACTTAATCAAGATCGTTTACTCGTTAGAAAAGCCAAATGAATCCAAGATTGTCTGCTGTAGACTTAAATAGAGACTGGGAAGCTATTAAGATTAATGTTTCTGACATGACAGTCCATTGAAGATTGTTGGGAGCAGGGACCGCGCACGGACCAAAAAAGAAACAACTGTTGAAGAAGACCATGCAGAAAAGAAGCTCCTTCTTCCACTTCTCAACAGTTCAATCTTTGAACTGTTGAGAAGTGGAAGAACATATTTTCAGATGAGAGCCATTTCTTTGTCCAAGGTGAGTGAGTACTCTATGTTCGCTAATTAGCGGCTGAGAAGAAATCTCCCTCCCACCTTCAACAAGCTCCTGAACACCCAGCTACAAAAATGTTCTGGGACTGTTTTACACATGACGGTACAGGATCACTTGTGCCTGTTGGCGGTATGATGAAAGTGACTAACACGTAAAAATATTGGAGAAAAGAGTGGTCCCACAGATCCAGAAAGACAAAGAACTCTTCTTCCAACCGAATCCTGCTCCATGCCACACTTCAAAAAAAGTGAGAGTTCCTCAGAAAATCATAACATCCAATTGCTTCAATGGCCACGTAACGCTCCTTACATTAACCCATCGAAAATTCGTGGAATATAGTGAAAAAGAGACTTGGAAAATTACATTGTGATACAAAGGATAATTTAATACAATCCATTATAAAAGTATGATTTCGAGATGCAGAAATAAGAAAAATGTGTTCTACGTTGGTCGAGTCTATGCCTAAGCGAATTAATGAACTTATTAGGAACAGAGGAGCGCATATAAATTATTAGGTAAAGTTGGAGTTAAATTTTTGTACTTATTTTCTTGGGAAATTAGTTTTTTTTCTTTAAAATGTGAGTGTTCGGATTAATATATTCGCTACTGTATGTAACATGATATAAATGGAAGAACCTTTGGGAGAGATTCACATGAAAGAACACATTACGGTTATTGAGAAGAAAAGGTCAAACATCAGACTTGGTTTGTCACACTAAAGGAAACCACATCAGGTAATCTTGGTTCTCAAAAGAGTATCCCAACGCAGTAAGAGGGGGAAAAAACTGCATACCACGAGTGGCTCAAGACCAAAATTCCAACTACTTACTCCTCCTATACTGATGCTGGCAACAGTATGGCTGTAAAATAATCAACAAAAACAACTCAGCTTTTGAAAGACCCCTGCATCACCAGAACACCTTCCAAGTAAGCAGTGACCAGCAATATGGGTCCTAACTCCTAATCCGCAGCCGAGTTTTCAGTTTTCACCATCCACCTCTGGATTGGAGCCATGGAAAGATTCGGAGAATCTAACGCATTTACTCTCGATATTTCAAAAGCATCTGATTGGATTTGCCACAGGGCCTACTTAGCAAACTGCCATCCTGTGGTCTGCTTTCCACACTCTGCTACTGGATCGCCAACTTTCTCTCTGATCGCTCACTCTGTCACGGTGGAGGGTTTCCTCTCCTCAGATTTCTCCAGCACAAAGACAACCGTGTAGACTTCAGTGGTACCAAAACTCAGTCTGGTCTGATTTCTTGCAAGAAAGGGCTCAAATCCGTTCTAACTTTCAGTCATACCCAGTTATCCAAACACGATCAGATTTCCCTTCTTGGACTGACGTATACTTCCATCCTTCCCCGGTACAAACACAGCTTATGCAGCCGCCAAAAAACTTGGTGTGCTTCTCTCTGTCCAACTCTATAATTCTCTTCGATTCTTCTGTGATAATTCACATATCGAATTCTCACGTCAGAATGTCGGAGGAAATTAGTCTTAATTTTTTTCTCGCCAAAGGGGATCACTGTCTCTCTGCAGGATGCACATAGAATCAGAATTTGGGACACTTCTTTCTAATTTTCTCTTCTCTTTTGCCTTTGGCACTTATATAAATTGCACTATTCTCTTCTGAGACCCGCAATAAGCATAAACAAACTTGCGCGGAGATAAGAACGAATCCTGTGGGAAATCTGAAGCCATCGTTTGTATGAGTTAGAAGCCAGAGGTAATTTATCTTTGTGTCTCCAGCTGAGGGTGTTGAATTATCCATGACATCTCTCTCTCTCTCTCTCTCTCTTTCTGACATTGTTTTAATTTTGTAATTCTTATATTAACACGCTTACAAGTTTTCTCCTAAGTCTAGCAGTTAGCATATCTGACATCGTAATGAAAGATGAGCGAGATTAAAGTCTTGAGCAGCGTTACATGAGTAAACCATTTTTCAGCGGAAGTCGGGTACACTATTGCTCCGTAGCCTGCTCGGTTAATAAAGGCGCAAAATAAGAAGACCAGTGTCGTAGCTACCGGAATGGTTAGGCGAATACCGCGGTATATGAGAGAAGTATTTAAATTTTTTTTCGCCTTTCCCATTAACGTTCTGGTGTATGTCAATAGGATTAACCAATTTTGGACGAAGTAAAGTTACTTGGCGTTGGCATTGAAGAATCTAGATTTCAATATTTCGTCAATTTTACAAATACCACTACCGTATTTGATAAATAGTATTTAATCATATTCCTTGAGTTATTATTATTATTATTTGACACTTCTAAGAAATCAAAGAACCGACCACGGAAGGCCAGTACGCAACTCTACCATTTTGCACTGGATTCATCCTAATAACCAATCATTTGCTTTTAACGTGCTCTACAAACTTGGAAAAACAATCCCACTTGATTCTAATCCCACTTGATTAGAACTATTATCTTCATTCTCGGGAAAAGAAAATCAAGATGTTTTCACCACAAATCCATAAGTATTTCCTATAAATTATATTCAAATCTGATGTTAAACTTCCGGTTTAGGTAAGTGAACTTTGTGTTAGCGGGATTCGGTGCTGAATGAAATCTTTCCTCCTTAAAGGATAACTAAATTATAAATAAAGTAAATTATAAGTAAACAATACCTTTCAATCTGAAAACTGGAATGGGATGACAACCCCCCCCCGCGCTTGTTTTAACTGTAGCGACTTTGAATCTGGAGGTTGCATAGAGTTGTTATAAAGAAAATAATATTGAAACTATCCCGTTTCCAGCACAGTTTTGAGAGTATTTTAACCGAACATTGAAGAAATATCATGTGCAAAATGTGAATGCTTCGGTAAGATTTCTCGGGAACAGAATGTTGATACGATGCCATTGAGACACGTGTTTTATATGTATGGCTGCTGTAGAAAGATTAAAAATTGTACGTGCAAAATACCAGACATCTGCTTGTATGAAAAAGTCTACACCCAAAATATGGATCTGTTATTTCTGTAAAACGATAGATACACGTAAAAAATAGTGCTTATGAATACACAAGTTAATAATTGTCATCTTGGCCGTGAGATAGACAATGTTAGAACATGTAATATTTATTTAAAAACCGTCTTATTCCATTGGGAAGATGATAAAAGCACTAAAATGATTACGATTATGATAATGAATGAAAAAAAAAGCAAATAATTCATTAGTATACTTTGAGAAGAATATTTTATATGAAAGTGACATTGAAAGATTTTTGGAAATTAAACACAAAACAGCGTGTTGCTTTAAAGCTAAGCAACACGCTACTTGGTGTATGCTCCTCCCTGATTGATCACAATCTTTAGCTTGATTACAAACCCAACCAGTAATAAAATTCATTTTCCTTCCTTTCCTTGTTGGCACACATCTCGTAGCTCTGGCTATTTTCATCCGCGTGTCACTGGTGGTCTTCGAATTTTTCTTTCTTTTAACCGTACGAGGAATCGATCTCGTGCAGCCTGCGTGTCTACTGTATTTACCGATAATAGTAAGTAGTGATGGACTAAACTTCAATTTAGTCCATCTTGATTTCGGCTATAGCAGCTTCGCAGGAGGGCGATTTTGCAATTTTCTTGAGACGATCTCCCAGTCATTTCAGCGGATATGATCGATATTTCTAACGGCATGGATTACGCTATTTCTGTTGGATCACAGAAGGGCCTTCGCACAAGGTCACAGACCTCCGATACTACCATTTATTGATTGAGTCTGGTGTCTACTAACGGAAATGGCTAAAGGAAATGTTGCCAGAGCAAACATATCCGTTAGCCAAGCAATGTTGCTCTAGCGGTCCATCAAGTTCGTCTTAAATATTTGATCTCTGATAAGGCTAAAGAATTCGTACACATTGAACTAAAGTTTATATTCATTTCAGTTGTTCCAGGAAAGGTCTGGATTCTAATCCCATCTAGAATGAGAAGAATCTTTATAAGGAGTTTTTCATCTGAAGATGAGTTAACTTGTCTCATAAGGCAGGGATTGCAGAAGAGTTTTTCCTTCTAAATAATTGGGTTTTTGATCCGCGAAAGAGGCGACCCACTCAGAATAAAACGCAGTTGACAAACATTATACACCGGTCTCACATCCTTCGCTGATTTGGCCATGATTATAAACATTCAAATAAATCACCAATTCAGGCAAAAAACAAAGGGGGTGTCGATCAGTTAGATATTTATAATTTGTAATTTGTGTCAATTAAGATCAGACAGAGAGAGAGAGAGAGAGAGATAATATATCTGTTGCGAATGAGTTATCTGCAAATACGAATGAATTAAAATGTGTATTCCACAACTGCTACAAACAGAAGTTCTCAAATCCACGGACTAATTTCAGAAATATTCAACTGCGCATGTCAGGGAGGGATTTGAATGAGATGGTATTCCATTCTTTAGACAGCTTCGCATATCTGATTGAATCTCATTTCAAAGTGTGGATGTTGCACTCCGTTAGACGGTAAATATTTCGCCAAAAACGAATTAAATATAAAAAAAAAAAAGCAATAACCATACGACATTGCAATTTTAACCATGCAGAGTTTTTCTTTTGTTTACTGTGATAGCGTCCGCATTTGGCAACGGTTGTTCAGAAAGCCACCATCACATTCAACGTAACACTGCAAATAAAAACAAATAAAGAGCTGTTCGCATGTGAAAAATACTGTCACAGCATCGTGTTAAATGGGATAAAATATAGAAAGATGTATAATTCTTTTAGAAAGTACAGCCTATAAGTGATTGCGAAGGCGAAGATGGCAGGAGAACAAGGATTGAAGAAATTGATTTTTAAGGATGGTGAATCGTTTGGAACCATTGGAGGTGTCATTTACTTACATCGAATTCCGTGGTGGAAGGAGATGATTCCAAAAGAAACGATTTCTTTCCGCATACTTTCTGCTAGTGTGAACCTCTACATCCATCTTCTTCGGTGCGAGTGTTCATTGGCTTTTCCGTGCTCGTAGCACGCGCGCGGTATATTCTCGAGTCAGATAACAGCAGGTAATGCCGTTATGGCAGCTTAGCAAAACTGAGTGGAGAACGAAGCGCGTTACTGAAATAAACCCTTCGCAAGTGCATCGAAGCGGAAGGGAAATTATCTGAAGAAAAAGTGGCCCCTCCAAGTGTAAGCAAGCTCGCGCTATCGATCACATTAATGAGTTTGGAATGCGAAGATTGTTAAAAGACGCAGAAAAAGGATTTCCTGAACCTCAGATGCAGATAAAGAGTTCGCTGGAACATTTCCCTCCCACCTCTAAAAGTTACTGTAAAGGTGCAGTCTTTGTTTATTTGTTTTATTTTAACTTACCCTTATAGCCCTTACCTTTGCATCTATTTTTTTTTTAAAGATTCTTTTCTTCTAATTTTCTTAGGTTACAGTATGAAAAATTAATTGTTATAGCAGGACTAATAACTACTTTTATCAGAATACCTATCGTTCTGTAAACAATTCCATCAAAACTTGTCATGGAAAATGAGCGCTTGCCAGCGCTCATTTTCCATGGCACGCTTTTCATCTATTCGAGCCACGCGGAGCAACAAAATAATGCAATCCAATACGTAATAATTCGCAAGGAGATATCGTATACACAACGATCATTTTTGGATGTAAATATCAAAATTCATTGCTTACGTGATTGAATGTTGTAGGTTGGATTCACTGGAACAACAAAACCAAGGATACTAAGAGTATATTATGCTGTCAATTAATTGCGTGTTCTCAAAATTAATTTGCCTTTCAAACACGAGTTTGCATAAGAGGCCAATTAACACGCCTTCCTCACCTGATAAATATTCTTTGATTCGAAAGACTGGATTCGAACTCAGGTCTTTCCAAGCAAACGCAGCTCGTTTATACTTCTAATATTATGCACTGTAGAGTGCATTCTGAATAACGCTGGTGATCGTATAGAAAATCTGAAGTGCCTAGCAAAAAGTTCCGCGTTTGGGCTCTCAAAACGCAGCTTCCAGACTGCAAGTAAAAATTAAAGGATAAGTGTGTGTGTGTGTGGGGGGGGGGGAATTCTTAGCCCACCTACGGTACTAAGGCAATATATTTAATATATAACCTTTTCGCACAGAAGTAGTACTTCTGTGGGAAAATGACTATTTGCAATTATTTCAAGAGGTATCGGCTTTTGAAATAAGATAGTGCTAATATCTCATCGCAGTACGCTTTTTTTTCTTCTTTTTTTTTACGAGACCGAAAGTTATCCGAGGAAATGATCTATTTTCAGCTGTGAAGTATGATCCGATATGATACTTCATCGATTTTTTTTCACCTAATTTCTCCTATCATTGTACTGAATTATGAGCGGTAAGAGCTCTTACCGCACATAATTCAGTACCGTTCATACCGCTCATGAAGGGAATGTCATGAGAGAGAGAGAGAGATTTTCACATATATACATGCTTTTTTTAATTAGTGGTGCTGCACTAAGATTTGGATTTTTCTGGTTGTGTTCAGAACTTCAAGTACGACTTCATCACAACAATTTAAAAATCATTCGAGAGCTATAAATATATTTTTACGAATAAGAGTAATATATAACACGTTATAATATTAATTATATCTTTATTAAATGAAGAAAAAATCACACAAATAATTGCTCTCGTTGGTTTTAATCAGTGTGAGCAATGAGCTTGCATTTCCTTAGAAAGTTTCCGTATGTCCGGTTTGTAACTAGTCGTTTTTAATTTAAGGCACGATTCCAAGTTGGCATCAGTCATTTGGCTCCTCAATTTACATTTAATGAAATTCATGTTAAAAAACGATTGCTCATATAAAGATGTAGACCCGAAGATGCTGAGAACACCAAATGCAAATTTTTTCAACTCATGATATGAGTCCGGAAGACTATTCCAAGTATTGAAAATCATTGAGTCTGCCTTCTGTAGTTCTTTTATAGCAGTCTGCTTGCGCTGTGGAATCAGACTGCATTTTTCTTTTTCCAGTTCTTCTATTTCAGTACGAAGACGTACAAATTTGGAGCTCCATAAGTCTTTGCTTGTCAAGTCCAGCAATTGTATTTCAAAATTAGCCGTGTCAATATCAAACGGAGAAAAATTTAATTCCTTCACATTGGCATTAAGAGGATTTGCAATAAAAGCTAGAGTCGCTTTATTATTTCTGAATTCCTGAAACCTTTTAAGAAAAGATTCTCTCATGTTTAAAGCTGCTGTCTTGAAATAATCTTTGTTAATGAGGGCATTGTTTTCTCGGCGATATTGAGACAAGTTTGGGAAATGAACTAAAGTCCCCCCTCTCTAAATCTTCAGCGAACAGAATCAATTTCTTTTCAAACGAAATAACTTCCTCTAGCATTGAAAAAGCAGTATTTCCCTTGCCTTGTAATTTACGATTCAATCGTGCTGTAACGTCCACCATAAAGTACAATTTTTTAACCACTGATCCTCTGTTAATTCTGGATAATGAACATTCTAGTTGTCGAGGAATAGTTTGAGTTCATTTATGCAAGATGCAAAACGCTTTAACATGTCGCCTCTGGAAAGCCATCGAACCCTGTTGTACTGGAGAAGATCTGAATACTCGCTCTCAATTTCACTTGGCAACTCTTTAAATTGTCGATGGTTAAGTCCCCTTGCTATTATGGTGCTGGTAATCTTAATTACCAATTCCATAATTTTATCAATTTCTTCTGTAAATGTTTGTGCACAAAGTGCTTCCTGGTGGAGTATACAATGGAAAGTAATCACTTCATGATTAATTTTTCCTTTTAAAATTGAAACAAAATCCTTTTTCGCTCCCTCATACTTTTTGCGCCATCGGTTACAATTGATACAATTTTATTGAGTGGGATATGATTTTTTCCTATGCATTCATGGATGGCATTTGCTATGTATCTCCACGCGTTTTGCCCTTGAGTGGCAATAATCCCAAAGTTCTTCTCTCGGACCCTCAGATGATGCATACCGCACAAAAAGGGAAGCTTGGGCTGTGTCCTTGATGTCACAAGACTCATCTACCGCAATTGATAAAGCTTAAGCTAATTTAACGTTTTCGACTTGTTGGTTGGTCACATTTGAGGACATTGTGACTGTCCTTTCTTCTACTGTTTTGGAAGATAACGGTATGTTTTTAATTTTATTTAAAATCTCTGTTTTGTTTTTGAAATCCCGAAAAAGTTCTTCAGATGCATTAACAAAACAACATTTTATGTATTCACCATCTGTGAATGGTTTTCCTCTCTTAGCGATCTCCTGACTCAGTACGAAGCTTGCAATATTAACATCATTGGCAGACTCTCTCCAATAATTAAATACAGAACTTCATTTTTCAACATTTTTTTGAAGTTCTTCAACTGCTCTCTTTCTCGTGTCACCGACAGGATATTTTTGGCAAATGTGGCATGTTTTGTCGTAAAATGTCTTTCCAAATTTGACTTTTTGTTGTGCGCCAGTTTTTCTTGGCAAATAAGACAGGTTGGAAGGCCATCTGAGTTCGAGATAAACGAGAAAGATTCAGTCCATTCAATTTTAAAGTCACGATACTCATCTGTTGTTTTTCTTCGTAGCCATGTTGAAAAGCACCCTAAACAATATATTTTATTTAACACGTTATATAAATACATTATATAAAAAGAAAATAAAATGAACTAAGTGATTATTCAAAATAATAAATGACAATAATTCGAAAATATAATAAAAATAAATCTCACCAGTAACACGTTTTATTGTAACTATATATATATATATACATACACACCCTAAAACCTAATCCTAATTAGTCACCATTATGTGAATAAAATTCTTTAAAAATTTTATAAATGGAACTATGATAGTTTTATTTTCATTTTCAATTTTACTTCAGAGCCACATGTACGTACCCAAAGAGCTGCATGTAGCTCGCGAGCCGCAGTTTGCCGACCCCTGCACTAGACGAACTAAGATGGCAAATATTCATCACCTGCCTTAATTTGTTGTTGTTTTCATACTTGCTTATTGTTTCAGGTGTAGTGCATTAAGGCTGTATTGTTATCAATAACTACACAAATTAACTTCGCGAATCGGAAGCTCTTCTGAGCCCAGATAAAGATATCTTTATAAATGATATCTTTTTAAATCGTTTAACTCAAACCGACAAATCCAGTTCTTTGATAAATTTCCTAACATTAACTTCCTTCGTGGATAAATGCAAGTATTTGGCTTCCAAAGCTTTCTTCGATAACAGAGCAACTTCGTTGTTCTTCTAAATCCCCAGCGGTTTCAACTGACTCGCGGTTGTCAAGAAAACCACCTTTCTCTTTTATCCTTCCACTGCACGGAAGCATCTCATCTCGTTGTTCTAATGGAAGTGCTTTATCTCTTCCGTAGTTCGGTAAAGCTAACGGCAACAAACGCACGAGAGAATCTCAAGTGAAGTAATCTCCCTTACTTAGGAGGCGTCAATAAAGAATTGCAAAGAAACATCAGCCAGTAACAGGGATGCACTTTGAACGAGATGCTTCTTCAAAGATACTGCAGGAACACAAGAACTTGGGCACATCGTTAACTAATTCTAAACTGTAAATATACGCACGAACTACTGGTATTTAAATATGAATTTATTCCCAGTCCAACCAAATAGAACAATGAATGATGCTCCTCTTTGCCAAATTTCTCATTTTAAGACGCAGAATAGGATGTGTCCTTGTAATGAGAGGGTGATTTTTATGACAGTCCCATCCACGAAAGTTCGTGACAGAATAATGTTGATAATACAGAATGATCGCCGGTATTGAAAAGCTACTGCTAATCTATAAAAACGTATTATTAATTACCAAAATTGGTTGTTTTTATTAGTGTGTTCAGGAAATTTTAAGCAAGTCTGTTCCGTTTCTTTTTTCGGAGAATTCTCATACTGAAGATGTTTATTATCTTTTCTCAAAAATTCAAAGAAATTATGTTAACAAATACAGAAATTATCCGAAATAATAATAAAGGCAAATTGGCGTTCGTGTACAGTGGAATCGCAACAATTTGAACCTAAAAGCTTTTGTACTGTTGACATTTTTTTTTTTTTTTTGATCCCACTTACAAATAATTGTTAATATACCCTACATTATCACCTTGGATGGGCTAAGGGCTAAATATTCCAGAAATCCTGCCAAAGCAGACCAAATGTTAAACGTCTTTTGCAAGTCACTTTAGTCTTCCAGTAAGCAAGGTGGTGGTTTCACACCAGATGGCTTTTTTTTTTTTTTTTTTTTTTTTTTTTTTGTTACAACTCATAGGTCGTTCATTTCTAACAGCATACTTTCGTATCGTTTCGAGAATTCCACATTTTGCAGCTAAAGCGTTTTCATTTAAACCAAAACATTTGGTAAATATCCCCAGTACGTCCCAAATTAAAATAATCGGGAGAAATAGATTGCAAAAAGTTTTTCGTTCAATCCATTAAATATCTTAAATAGAAATTAAAAACCACGTGATCACCAACATTAATTCCTCCCAATGATCTTACAAATTACCTTAAAAAATTTTCCGACGTAACTGAAGAAAATTAGCTGGGTGTTTAGCAAAGTGTTCCCTCCCCCCTTTGTGAAGAGGATCCCTTTCTTATCGGTGAATTAGCATTTAAGCAACTGTGATCTTAGTTGATTCCGAAATGAATGCCAATTGCAGACCAAAGGAACCGATCAAAGATCCGTTTCGTGTAGTATATCGGCTACTCGTGAGGAGTTTCTACTCTGACCTTTCTGAAATGGGAATTTTTATTGCCCTCTAGAGAGAGAAGTTCTCTCGTTGTAGCTGGTGATACTCGTAAGCTATTCGGCGAGGACCAGACAGCCATAAAAGTGGTTTTAAAACACGCGATTCGCTGTAATGATGCATCCGGATGCGCCCATCTAATACACCAGTCGGAAAGGCCTGTCGCCATGGAAACAACGAGGTGTATATTTAGGAGACAGTGGCAACAGCTCAACTTTTTTTTTTATTATTTTTTTATCTGCGTTTGGCAATGCTGATGTTTAAAAGTTATAAACACAGAACTCCAAGGTTATTTTCAAGGTCATCGTGTAGTCAACGTGTCAAAGTTGACAACTACGTTGTTTTTAGAGGCTGTTTGATTTGTTTCTCCCTCGTTTGACAGGTTTCACTCTCCCTCCAGTTGAGAGAAATAGAGATCAAAACTACTAGAAGTGCGAAAAATGTCAACACGAACTGTTCCCATACAGCGTCACAATATTACACGTATAGAGACTGAATCCATGCAAATTGCTACGTGGGACGTCCACACACACAAGGGACAATTTTTTGCATGGCCTGCGAGGGCCGAGGTCTAATTAAAAAATTTAAGATGACCCGAATGTTTAAGTAACGGTAAAAATATATAACTATTCAGCGTAAACTAGAACTCCAAATGACACTGAACACAAAAAAATGTTGTAAGAGGGTTTTCGTCACAAGTTAAATAACGGATGCAGTACGGATGGAGAACTTTCCATCCTCTCATGGCTGTTTCGGCTCCCTCAAAAGTAAGATCTGGAAACTAGCAAAGCGTAGGGTGTACACGTGCCAAATTAATCTCCTTATAATTAAGTAATTATAAGTTGCTTCAGCAATCGCGTATTTTCTCCCCTTCCAAAGTAATTAAGGAAAGTGAAAACCTAAAAGAAAATAGAAGCGGCTGGATTCTCTCTTCAAAAAAAAAAAAAAAAAATCAGCTAACGCCTTTTTATTCCCGTATACGGGTAGTAGGCGAGGCCATTTAGCCCTATCTAACTTTTGGAGACTGAGTGGGCAGTTCAATCTCCACTGGTACCCAATCAGAGACAGATGGCCCAAGGCTATCACTAATTAAGCGGTACGCAGTGAAGAGAGACGGCCCAAATGTGCCGCCATCTCGTGGTCCCTAACCCTAACACAATATATTTAATGTCTGAAATAATGTGGGTTCTACGGTCGATTTTCTTGAGTTTACAGGACGAAAAACCCGAGTTTCCGGGAGGAAAAACCTGCTTGCCTGTGCCAGAGATCGACTAACTCGGGAACCGGTCGAAAAAAGGCTTAGAAAAATTTCCTCTAGTCGCCGACTAGACTCGAAACCAAGTCTTCCTTCGTGCGGCCAAGCGCGGTGGTGTGCAAACGCCACATCCACTGAGCTACACAGGCTCTTTCTCTCTTCATAACTGTATGAATTAAATGGGGGGTGGGGGGAAGAAAAATTATACAAAGTTCGGTGGAAACCGAATTTTCCTTATATTGCTCCTTCTCGTTGCCCCCCTCCCCCACCCACTTGGTGGTAACTTTTCATAAAACGAATACGTCAGTGAATTGCGGTAATTGAAGCTCCACTAGCTAACGGTACCTAACTATATATGGAAAGAAACTAGTCTAAGGTATTTTATGAAGGATGTAAGTATCTTTTCAAAAGATGATATTTCAAATCAAATCATAGCCAAAGATATATATATATATTATCGGTGGACAAATCCTGCTCTCACATCACGCGATGTGAGACAGACTATCGCTACATTCCTTATCCGAGGAGGCCTGAAATGGCTTGAAAAATACCATATTTCGTCTCTAAACGTTGGTGTACTGATCAAATGGGAACCACCGGTTTATACACTACTCTACGTCATAACATCGTAAATGCAGGAGCTAGTGGAAGTGCAGTATTGGTTAGCAAATCTAGCTTCACATCGGCGAATTTTTTTTAAATACGGCTTTTACTCACGAAAGGTTGTACACGCGCACGCGCGCGCGCGCGCTGTATATAGTACATTTAGTAGCGTGGGTGAGGCAAAGATTTTTTCCGCTTTATCTACAGCTCATCGTAAAGCACCTTTTCAGTGGTGTCGCATCCATAATAATTGGACAAGACACTAATGGGCTAATGTACTCTTTACAGATGAATCGTTTTAGTCTTTCCTTCGATTCTTGACGACACTTGATCTGGCGTGAAAGTGGTATCCCTCACCATCGTGAGGATGTTCTACTGCGGTGTTGGGGTCGGGTGTGAGAAAGCATTATGCTTAATGGACGCACCGAGTGACAAGTCCTGGTAATTTATGGATGATAATGCAACACCACATCGTACACGAGCAGTGGAGATACTTCTGGAGACCAAAGATATTAATCGAGTAGAGTGGCCAGCACGCTCCTCAGATCTCAAACCTCATAGAACATATTTGGGACGCAACAGGGGAGATGCACAGCCGTTCAAAATTCCCCCTCAGAAAACAAACGAGGCCTCATCCTTGCTCTGAAGGAGGAGTGGGCCAGTTTGTCTCAATAACTCCTGAATCATTTGGTGCTAAGCATGATACGACGTGGTGAGAGCTGCATCGCAGTTTGGGGGGGGGGGGGGACTTATTCCACATTGAAATGTCTCCCGCATAGTTTTCTGTAAGCAATGTTCATTAATCCCTTAATTTGTAACTTTACCCCAAAACATACTATAATTTAATTTGTACGAAATTTATAACGCATTTTTGTGTGATATAATTTATTAGTATGCTGGCAATAAATTTAGGTCCACATTTGGCTGTAGTCGTGAAAATTTTTTCATATACAGGTAAAAATGTAGTTCGTCCTTAGCTTTTGGGCACCAGTGTATAATCCTGAAACGCTACTCTAGACGGAGGAGAAACGCCCGGTCGGTGCATAATATTATTATTATTATTCCTGATACCTCCAAGGAGTCCGAAGACTCATCGCGGATATGTAAATTATATGTTATTCACCGACCAGCCACTTGTGTAATATTTTTTTTCTAAAATTGTTTCGGGTATTTTACAGCGTTTATATCATTTTATCATATAGAAAACATTTAATAAAAACCTTTTCACTTTTTTATATTTTTTTTATTTGAAGTAATAAATTACACTCTTTCGAATTTATCTTGATTCTTTTAATTTTCAGTTATTCACTACATAAACCCCACCAATTAAATGCTGAAAATCTAACGTACACTTAACATCGTGTGGATAATAGTTAGATCATTTTTTATCGAACTATACCGATAGTTTAAATGTGTGAGCAGTATGAAATACATAATATGGAAACATTGCTTCACACGAGCAAAGGATTCGGATAATGTAACTATTATCCACAAGATATTAAGTGTACGATAGATTTTCAGCATTTAATTGGTGGGGTTTATGTAGTGAATAACTGAAAATTAAAAGAATCAAGATAAATGCGAAATAGTGTAATTTATTACTTCAAATAAAAAAATTATAAAAAAGTGAAAAGGTTTTTATTAAATGTTTTCTATATGATAAAATGATATAAAGCTGTAATATACTCTAAAAAATTTTGTGAATGCATAAATTATCCTCGTATAATTTCGCATTATCTTCGTAATTCGTAATTATCCGCTCTCCAGTGTATCCGCTCTCCAGCCAAAAGGCTGCAGGTTCGAATTCCGCCGTGGGCATGGATGGTTGTGGTTGTCTGTGAAAATAGTAGTGGTGGTGGACAGTAGATGGCGTCGGTGGAGATGATGTGGTTGGTGGAGGCGAAAAGTGTGGATGGAGTAGGTGCTCTCACTGGATGAGTCTTTGGACTCCTTGGAGGTGTCACATAATAATAATAATGAAGTAGTTTGTTTTGTTTGAGTGAGACAGTTCTGGCATGATGTTTCCCTAGCAACAAGGACAGAACAGCTAGTGTATGTTTCGTAGTCAAGAATGAAATAGGCGTTTGTATTTCTGTAATAAGGTGCGCGCTCTTCTTATTAAATCCTGTGTGTTAAGACTCCAACGCAAAACAATGTGGTTCTTTAACAAAATAAAATAATGAAATTTTACCATAGCAACAGTTAAATAAAGAAAAATTGCTGTTGTGTGAATTTTAATAAATCTCGCAAATTTAGTGCTCTTTCTGAAATCTTGTCCACAAATATGTAATAATGAAAGGAATTGCAAACAGCTTTTGAAAATAAGAAAGAATAACGTGTGAGCGAGTACATATTTCACTGGAATGGCGTCGCTACGTCAGCATCACATTTACCGTATCAATGTTAATGATGCACGGAGCAAGTGGCGCGTGAAGTCAAACAACTTATCTTCCATTGTTGGCATATGTCCGCTCGCCTTTGTTTAATACAAACAAACTGCTAATGTTGATATTACAAAGACAAGCTGCCAACACACGAACACGTTCATGAAAGACAATGCGGTTAACAGTTCACAAACTTTTATTATACTGAAATGGCCTATTAGGAGGAAGGACGTTGAAATTTTCAATCAAAATGTCAATAATTTCGTTCGTTTAAATACAAAGCAACACATAAACACTGAAGTGGTCCCATTATGTAAACTTTACGTCTTTTCTGTCATCTATTATAAGCTAACTAACTGAAGTTGTCGAGATAAGAGTGTGGGAAAGAAAGAAAGGAAAGGTTCATCCAAAAATAGAGGGAATGAAGGAAAACAGCCATTCTTTCTACAATTATGCTAAAGAACCGCATGATGACTGGAAAACTTATATTTATTTATTTATTAAATTCTTGGAATACAGGATTGCGGAACTTAAACTGAAGGTGTGCTGGAACGTAATACTCCCCGATTCATTTATTTTAATTTTTTGATATTTATTTATGACACGAACACTTGCAGTGGAGTGAGATAAACTGCCCTCACTTCTTAATCTTTCACTTCTTGCTTCGACTCAAACGGTGCGCTTCGTTCAGAATTCATGTCCACTTGATGGCGATAGTTTAATTCTGAGCGCCAGTTGCAACTTGCAGAAACAAGTAGCAACTTTTTTATAGCTCGCGCAGGCGCAAACCAACAGAAATTTTACCGTTTGTTTCAGTACAACATGGAATGTGAGAAGCACTGCACACAAAGAAGAAGACTTGATAAACAACGAAACCAAGCTAACATAAAGATATGTATAGTAACAGAAACAAAGAAAAAACAAAAAGGTACAAAAGATATAAACAACTATATACAAATCTACAGTCCGGTAAAAAAAGTAGAAAGAGCAAAAGCAGGTATAATGATTATGGTACATAAATGCCTAAAGAACAATATTGTATTGAAAACAATATTGTAAAGAACAATATTTTTCCAGGAGAAAATGGGAAAAAAATGCAAAGTTGGAAAAAATGCAAGTTTTAACAGATGACAGAGCATTCCTAAACTTCTCCGCTTTGACTACTGCACGTCATGTTCAGAAAATATTTAGGCGCACTCTTTCTGCCGGACAATGGACCAATGTGTAGAGCAACTGTTCACGAGCTTCATGTCTCCAGCTTAGCGCGACCAGCAATATTCAACGGTGTAAATTTTGACGTTGATTGGTTGATGCTTCAATTGCTGCGTGCTGAGAGTTTGGAGCTGTGGTTGTTATTGCAAGAAAGCTAAGGAACTCGTTGTGGATGGGCGGAGTAAACAAAGAAAGCTCTAAGTCCTCGTAGAAAACAAGTGGAAAAGAAATTATCATTTCAGTATTCTTGGTTTATATTTTTAATTGGACTTATTCAACTGCATTGCTCAGTTACATTTTTTTAAAAGATTTTGTTTATGTCTCTTAAAATGTTTATAATTTTGAATGTGTTTTTGATTTCCTCCCAATAAGCAGTCCTGCCAGGAGGTGATTTTATTCTCAACATGCTCCGGACATGTTCCATTGCATAAAATGCACTACCACGCTAAACTGCTGCAGTCTTTTGATGAGAGGTTTTGAATTCTAATTTTCCCGGAGATATGACGTTGAATAGACAATGACGAGATGTTCTGGTGGATTATGGGAACAGAGAGATATACACCCTCTGTCCAAAAAGAAACCGAACTTTTTGAAAATAGAAGAAGCTCGTGGCGCCACCTGCTGTATCTTTTTGTTCTCGAAAGCGGTAACCTTCATTAGTGTTGTGTCAGCTGTTTATGACATTGATTTCGTTAGAAGCCGAGTTATAGTGCCAAGAGTGACAGTGTGTTTTGACGAACGGTCGGAAAATGAGTTTCAATCAGAAAGCTGTGATTGACTTTTGTGTTAAACTTGGTAAACGTTTTACCGAAATGCATCAAATGCTTCAAAAAGCATTTCAAGTGATGAATGCTTTATCCCGTATTCAAGTTTACGAGTGGTTTAAGCGATTTCAAAGTGGTCGTGAGACGCTTGAGGACGACAAAAAGCCGAGGAGTTCAAAAACTGGACTGAGCAAAATTAACATCCAAAAAGTGCGTGATTTCATCAAAGAAAACCCGAAATCGTCCGTGAGATTGATTGAATATGAATTGTGGATTCCAAAATCAACTGTGCACAACATTTTGACCGAGAGTTTGGGCCTTCGTAAATTGAATTCGCGATTTGTTCCCCTCAAGTTGACCGACGATCAAAAAATGTATCGAATTGAACACTGCAAGGACCTCATTAAAACCGCTCGTAAGGACTCAAACTTCCTTGAATCGATCGTTACTGGTGACGAAACATGGTGTTTTGAGTATGAGCCCGAAACAAAGCGCCAGAGTGTTGAGTGGAGACCACCAGAAGAGGGGCTTCCGAAAAAAAAAAAAAGTCGCTTGGAGAAGTCGAAGTAAAAACAATGCTGATTTGTTCTACGATTCCAAGGGCATTAGCCACAAAGAATTCTCGTTCCGCCTGGGCAAACGGTCAATGGTGAGTATTATCTCGAAGTTTTGAAGCGATTGATAGCGAGAATTCGTCGGGTACGGCATGAATATCGTAAGGACTGGCCATCGTCAGAACACACTGTCACTTTTGGCACTATAACTCGGCTTCTAATGAAACAAATAAACAGTTGACACAACACTAAGGAAGGTTGCCGCTTTCGACAACAAGAAGATACAACAGGTGGCGCCACTAGGTTCTTCTATTTTCGAAAAATTCGGTTTCTTTTTGGACAGAGGGTGTAATTTGAAACCACACACTTCGATTATGGAAAGTCTGTGATATGCTACGAAAGAACAACCGACGTGTTTTATTTTTTTTCTTATCGGTGTATATGTTGTATTCTTCGTTGCTTTCACAGCTTTCCTTCTCCATAACGTCTATTTTCTTAGTTGGGCGAATCCACTAGTGAAGGGGAAGTTCGTACAGGTTGGAATCGATGTTGGTTTTTCCGTCGTATTTTCCGGAAGTGACCTTTTATATATGAGACAGAATTCTTTCATTTTTAAGCAGATCGGTGTTAGACCAGTAATAACGCAAGCAGCCTCGAAAGATATCGTGTAGTATTCGTTAATTATGCGTCTAACTAAAAGACGTTGAACTCTGTTAAATTTTTGTTTTTCTAAGACTTTAGTATCTCTCCCCATGCAGGTGCATCATACGTCATTAGCAGCAAAATGGCTCCTCTTGTATGTACTTGCTGTGTTGAGTGCTCCCAAGTTTGCAAGTGTAGTACTTCCAAGCTTCGGTAAGGGAAGTGTGAGATGTGTTTCTTAAAGTGTAATGTGCGGTTAGTTACTACACCCAAGTGTTTTATCATGGTTACTACTGTAGAATTTTCCCCTCTTAGAGTGGCCGTTTTCGATTGTTTTGATTGCTTACGTAAAATGTGGAGCACTTTCGAGTTAGTGCTGCTGAGTGTCACTTTTGTATCACTCGACGCATTCTGCAATTTTAAAGAGTTCTTCATTGGCTGTTGCTGCAGTTTTTTAGCCATCGCATCCTCGAATCATCATCATCACGTAGTTGGAAAAAGCTGCAACTTTTGTTTCAGCATTACAAGAAATTCGCAATAACAAGTTGCCCTCGATATTCCAGAATACTGGTTCACGACACGACCTCTCGGACAACCTCATTTGACTTCTTTGGCTACAGCTGTGGTTTTGAATGCCATGGCTGCATTTCAATCTTTGAAATGATATTTTGTAAGGTTAAATAAATTTTTTGGACATTCAAAATCCCTTAACAGATTAATGAGGGGTGGCTACCATGTAGAATCAGTCTAATTGAATCTACAGGGAGATCAACGATGCATTTTTCTTTTTTCTTTTTTTTTCCTTGAAGGATATCTTCAGTGATTGATATTTTTAAACTTCGATAGGTAGCGTCTACAATACGTGAATGCGATCTAAATGCATGCTGTTCGTGACTTGACAGGTTTATTTGGCCTGTTTGAGATGATTCAAGTATCTTTCCACCGACCTTCATGAGATTAATTGGACTGCATTTACTATTCTGAAATTCCTTAGTATATTCGTCTGCGTGCATTAGCACATTTTCTTAACAAACTGTTCATCATTCCACTAAGGAAATGATTTTTTGCCGTCGATCTTTTAACATTCGTCAACTGCTTCTTTCGCCAGATTTGATTATGGGTATAATTTTTCACTTGCAGTAGTTTGACTCGTTAATTCCGTTTTTGTTGCTGATGATAAAACTTAATAAACTATGATCAGAACAACATTCTTCACCTTCTTCGTATTTCTCTTCAGTTCTGGTATAAAATAGCATCATTTGCTACAGTTAAGTCAATAAAAAGTGCCATCCCTGATGTTTTCCATGGAAGACGTAGCATCTTTGCTCAATACATACAAGGAATTGGGCTCTAAAAATTCTTTTATCGTTTTTGCTCTTGTTAAACCATGAAACAGAATGGACATTGCTTTCCACGCAAGGATTAAACCACGATTTCCAGCGAAATCCATGATGTTGTCCAATTTCACTAAGTCCTATTTTATGTCGCGATGGTAATCCAAGTACACGCTCGCATGAGAACTTTTGATTCTGATGACGTAACTTTATTTAGTACCGAGGCCTCGTTGATGCACTGAGAAATTAAAATAGCGTCAAATCCTTTAGAAACTATTTTGCACTTAATCTTAAAGTACGCGCGGTTAGCCTAGTGTTGTGCGCTTCGCAACCATATGCCTGAGGAAAGAGTGTCCTCGGTTCGATTCCCGTTGAAGACGTGAGGAGCTGAAATATCAGCCATAGCCAAGTTAGACGGTCTTAGGCGTGGACAGTAGGGTTTTTTCCGCAGTTTATCCTGGGGTTTTTCATCCGCAAAGCAGGCAAACTGGCCTTGAGAACTCAACACTACAAGACAGCGGTCTTGTAGTGTTGAGTGTAGTGTTGAGCCCCGGTGTAGGGCTGACAGGTGGTCAGCCCTACACCGAAGCGTAGGGCTGACCACCTTATCCTGTGAACGGTTTGAGGTCTGATGATTAATAAACCCTCGACACCGCAAGGTAAAAGAGGGTAAAAGGAAGATGATGATGAGATGAGATGCTGAATTGCAGGCGACTGTTTAACACTTTTATCTCATTTTTCACACTAAACCTTGCCTTAATGCAAACTCTTTTTATTTATTTATTTATTTAGAATTCAGTTCAAATCTCTTCTAAGAAATGCTTATACAGAGTGTCAGGGTTTTTCCTTCCTAAAATGGGGTTTTTCATCTCCGATAAGACAGTCAAACGTGCGGGAAAATAAATGCAATGTGTCCAAAAAGTCCAGTTTTTTTTTTTTGTGTGTGTGTATGTGTGTGTGTGTGTGTGTGTGTGTGTGTGTGGAAGGCGTGGCATTGACGTTAAAACGTAAGGATGGAATGATTATATTCAATATTATACGTGTTTGTGAATACGTGTATTCTTAGAACATGCAGCAGCAGACACCTCGTATCTCGGTTCTATGTATAGTTAGTTCTTTGCAATAGCCAACTTCCGGAATCATGAAACAGAATTATTTACTTCAAAAGACCGATTTTTATGCTTTTTTAATTATACGCATTGAGGGATTTATTTCATGCTGTCGTCCACAATTGCATCGTTACACTTTACGAGAAGAACGACTTATTTCATGTACTTCTTCAACTGGCATCGGTGGCAGTCCTGGTTGCTTCGGCAAGATCCTAATCAAACGTGGCCGGAAGAAGTCGCGTTACTTGAAAGATTTTTTTTTTTCTGTACACTACTTTTTTTTTTAACTTTTATTTATTTCATTTCTCTTTTTATAAATAATTTTTCCGATTTTTTTTTTTTTTCTATGGGGTGGGGGAATAACGAGGATTGGAACTTCTTGCATTTCCAGCAATTGAAAATCCACCTCTCTGCCAGTAGCAGCACATCAGAATGCATTTCTGCTTCGTTCGAAGCGGCACACAAACTCGGTAGGTAAATGAACTGTCACTCTCTTATAGGGAAAAACACACGCTCCTCGGAGCGACGTCACTTCTTTTCTGTCTGTTTCCATAGAAACCGAAGGTAAAACAAAAAAATGCACTTCAGGTGACAGCTGAGGTGCTCCTCAGAGACTGCTGTCTATCACTGGCTAAATTCCATTAGCGTTTGAAAGAAAAACAAAAATCCTGAGTGGACATGACTGCATTTACGATACAAAAATTCCACTTTTATAGCATTTTACTCTTCGTGTTACGTAAGCATAACCAGCGCGTGCATCAAAGAGTTTCACATCATGAAGCTCATGAACTTTTTTGTTGTTTTCGTTTTGTGGAATGTTTATGGTCTACTTAAGATTTAACGGAAATCTGACAAAAAACTTCTCTCTCTCTCTCTCTATTATTAATTGCATCCTCTCACCACAGCTTCCTCAGAATGAGTATTGTCCTTGTTTCTTCTAAGTCGTAAAAAGAAGGTAGGCAACAGCAAATTTTTTTTTTTTTTTGTGTGTGCGTATGTTCATGTAATTCAAGCTTGACCATGCTATTATAGTAGTTCCATACATGCAGCTCAAGTATCACGGAAAATGCCATCTTGTTCAGGTGGGACTTCACGAGAGTTTAGACGTTAAACACTCCGAGGATGGTTCCATTGCGGTTCGCTCCAGTCAGCTAACATCAAGCAGCTGAAGATGCGTGCGTAGGAACAGATATATCTGTCTGGTGAATCACTGGTCCTGTTGACGCACGTGCATGGAATTGATAGCAACATATACAGTATCTCTAAGCCCATCTGACCACACCAGTTTGCAATGTTACAGGAGAGCAGCGGCTGATTTTGAAGAAAGAAGATCATACCGTCCCTTAAGACATTGCAACAAAACAGTATTTGTACATTTCAGTGGAATAATCGGAAGACACCTGTATGTATGCAGATGTAGATTTAGATATTTTGACACAAAAGAATAATGTCAAAATTTATCGTTTTGAGCATTTCAGGCAGATTCAAATTTTAATTCCAAAATTATTGAAGTTTGAATCCGTTGTGTGAAGGTTGCTATCGAAGGAGGATACTGTGTTGTATCTATAAATATTATGTGAGACCCACGACAGTTGGGAACATAATATTGAAGTGTACCACATTATGTACCAATATACTGTTGGTGGCAGCGCAATTAGTTTGTTGCAGTTATCCTCTCAGAGGATAATTGCAACAAATCAGATTGTAAGTGATGTAGTTTAGAGGATTTTCTGGGATAAATGACAGCTTTGTGTTAAATAAATAAATTCAATAAAAACATAAAGGTGGAGTTGCATCGGTGCTTCTGAATAGTTGCGCGTGATTTTTGACAGTAGAATTAATTTGAAGTTTCAACTTCTTAGTTACGTTAGCTAAACATGTTTGCCGGAAGCGAATGGAAAATCAGATTGTTCGAAATGTCTTTCTAAACAAGAAACGTTAACTGCAGACATTACTGATGAAATCGTGGGCTTAAGTTAAAGCAGATGTAGCACAGAAATCTTGATTACAATAAGACTTCGAGTGAAGAAAGAAGGGATTCGCAATTACGTTCCACTTCCTGTCCGATTCCGATTCTAAATACGGCTGTTCGTGCTCGTGCTTAATTAGGAGTGTTCTCGTAATCCAAAAGACCTCTCTC
This sequence comes from Typopeltis vanoorti, assembly GCF_054136105.1. NCBI lineage: Eukaryota > Metazoa > Arthropoda > Arachnida > Uropygi > Thelyphonidae > Typopeltis > Typopeltis vanoorti. The sequence continues at coordinate 126,989,298 of NC_143560.1, forward strand.
TCTCTCTCTCTCTCTCTCTCTCTACTGCTGGTCGCCTAGCAACATCAGGTAAAGCTGACAAAAAAATGGGAAAGTGCGTTTGTAATCTTAATTTAAGTGACGACGGAGCTCGCACGGTGACGTCTCGAAAATATTTAATAAACAACCGAGGCGGTGATGATTGCGTTGAGCGCTTTTTTCCATCTTAATCACTTCTCCGTATTATTAAAACGACTTCCCTTAGATATTTGAGTTACGGATCACTCGCTGCAGAATTTCTAATTAACGTTCCTGGTTACGGAGATGGGAGGAAAAATTCACGAAATGAAACCTTAAGACGCCTATCGGATGAATGTTATTTCTGGGATAATGATATCCGAATTCGTAAAGTAGGACGCATGTGCATTGATCTCGCACTGTGACAAGAAATGTTAAACAATATGCAGATATAAATCTTTTCTTAGAGTCGCATCTGCCTCGGATATTTTGGGTCATTGTCGGTGTAATTGGATTTCTAGCTGTAAATAGATTTCAGTTGAAACGTAATAAACTCGAAAACGGGGCTCATGGAAGATCTTGTCTGTTCAGTGACGTAGTGGCTGAGGCCCAACGGCTACGTTGGTGAAAGATGTCGCTCTTCCTGTGCCTAGTTTTGAGCCTCGATTTCAATTCGCATTTCATATCAAATGTCGAACACGCTGCCTCCCATCCTATCACAGTAATTCTGCTGTTTCGTTACATTTTAATACAAATCTTGAATTTTGGACGATGAATAGTTTATTTTTATATAATACCAGATTTTAGATTTTTTTAAAAATATTTTTTTATATATTTTTTACTAAAACGTTTTATCTTTTCTATACCAGTCCCACTTAACCAATTACTTCCATGAGAAGCGATATTAGCGTTACTGATCACCCTTGCTTTGATCTGTAAAAATCTTTGATCTGTTACTTTGATAAATAGAGAGTACCACCGATTAGGATAAGGGTGGACGATTTGGTGATTTTCAACACTTAAGGATGGTGGAGGTTCAGATTTTGAATCGTACAGGTTTGCTATGTGTATGATAAAATCATTTCAGCTCGTAGTAGACCGATGTTAATTCATACCCGAAAGGTATGAATTAACAGCGGTAAAGTGGAAGAGGCAGTGTTTAATTCGAGCTAGTTATCTCCTTTAAACAGGAGTCCTGCATACGTTGCGATATGCAAATTTTAATATTGCACACTATGTGAGAACTGCCAAAATATGAACCTCGAAGTTCGAATTCCGCTCACTGGTTATCAGTGTTGTGGATAAAACGCTGATAATTAGTGCCAACATAAACCAGAAACACACGATGTGAAATGTCTGTCATATTTTACGCATTTTTTTAAATCCAGGTTAGTGACGAAAAGAATTACGTCTCTGAATGGTTCAGCTAGTCTATGGAACTCTGAAGTTCCATAGATTAGCTGTGTGTGTGTGTGTGTGTGTGTATAGATCAGTACCACTTTTGGTGGAACACGTTCATTAACGCAGTGCAACCGTAAGACGCTGCCACTGTCAGTTTTGCTGGTAATGAACACGGGAAATAAATCAATCACATCATAAATCCAATTCAAAACGTATTTTTATAACATGAATGCGTTCTGTTAACTTTTCTCGATTTTTGGAATGTAAACTTCGGGTTTTTGCAGATGGGAAAAACTGAAATATCTTTTAGCGCTGAATTCTTATCAAGTCTAACGTCAAATGCACGAAATACTGTAAACCACTTCGAATAAAATCTTCGAAAACTTCAGGAATCAATGGTGATTACGTGAACAGTTAAGCTTATATACGCTGCGTATATAATAAGCGAAATTTGTTACACTTCCATCTCATAACCACACTCAAATATCTCATGACCTGAAGAAATCGAGAAAGTTATCGATTTCATAATTGAATTATTTATCACATTCCGGCTACATGTCAAGAGTTCTTACCAAACTATTCGTTACTCCCTCTGATGGTATTTCAAAGAAGATCTTTGAAGGAAAGACAAAGTGATTTTCAATGGAAAAATCTGGTGCGTGTGTGTGTGTGTGTGAGAGAGTGAGAGAGAGAGAGAGAGAGAGAGAGAGAGAGAATATCTTTCCAAACTTTTTGGGAAATACACAAGTAGATTTGTGTTCGATGGATAATTGACCGTTTTGAAGCATTTCAGGACTTCGCCCCCCCCCCCCACTCACCTCCTTGATCTCGCTAGACGCACGGTGTAAATAATAGAATGAACCTTTTTATTATTCGAAGTGGAAAGCCACCACGAGCTTAAGGAAGCAGACAAATGCTATTCCGATGCATTATGTATATTCTCCGTTTTCAATACGCCACGTAGGCTTCTGGGAGATCCTAGAATAACTGAACTATTTTGTTTTCAAAAGATAAACTTCCAGAAGATAAAAGCGATTTGAAAAGAAATTTATCAAAGGCTTCTTCACCTGTCAATCCAGAGAAGTGCGTTTTATTTTTCAAGTTAACGGCAATTGTATTTGCCTCTTCAGGAATGCATGCGTTTAATCAATGCTGTAAAACCACCAACAGTTCTGTGGTTGTCCAACTCAACATAAGATACAATGTAAATGAGAGTAGGAGATGATTCCGCCATAGATTTTTTAATCAATTAATTAAATTAGATTGGATATATATTAGACACGTTTACGATGAGAAGAATCGTTATATATAGGTATAGGGTTTAACCTTGTGATGCTTTTATTGAAAAATTCATTAATGTTATTATACCAGAGAAATTAACGGCAAATTGTTGCAATACAGATTCAACTGGAATCTACTGAATCTTCGAGTTCACACATGCCATTTATTTACAGGTAGCCTATCGTATGTAAAGGTGAAAAAAAAAACGAAGGTAAGAGTAATAGAGAGAAGACAGTAAACAAAATATATCAAAAACAATCATTATTCAATTGGTGAGTCTTTTGTTTTCACTGGATACTTCATCCGCGTTTAGCGCATTAGCCTAGTGGCTTTGCGCTTCGCAACCATATGACTGGAGGAGGAGTGTCCCAGGTTCGATTCCCGTTGAAGACGTCAGGAATTTGAGGATCTTCCTCAGCCATAGCCAAGTTAGCCGGTCTTGGGTGCGGGCAGTAGGGTTTTTTTCAGCCAATTTATCGGGCGTTTTTCATCCCGCAAGCAAGCAAATCGGCCCCTGAACACACACGGATCTACAGCCATAAATACTTAACTCCTATTAAGTATTTATGGCTGTAGATGGGGGGGGGACTCAACTCCCTCCAATAGGGACGGGGGAGAAAAGGGAGGGAACTCCATATAAATAAATAAATAAGCTGGATACTTCAACCGAAACGATTGCTCGGTATTAAGAAATAAATAAATAATAAAAATAATGACGTCAGAAATTGGGCACTTGGAAGCGGAATACCGCTAGAAGCATAAGGTGACAAATGACGCACGATCACTGAGAAACACACGCGGAAATATCTTGAGATGTGCTGAGAGCATTATTTATTACTTAGGGAGATTGGTAGCCGCATGTTTACAGTCCATCACTTAGCAATGAGTGTCCTTCCATTCTTCGCTTTTTCATTACACTTTTATTATGCTCCGATGACTTCAGCGGGACTGAACAGCTCTCTTAATTAGACGAGCGACCTTCGATGATAGAACGAATTCACCCCCCCTTCCCCTTCTTTCTTCGTGGTTGCCTCTCAATTTCTTTGGTTAATTAACTCTTTCGTCTTGCGTTACCAGAAAAACAGAACAAAATATCACGTTCAGCTGCGAAGAAACTCGTTAATTCGATGTTATTTTTGCTGGTTTATTGTTTTTTTCCTCGTGCGGTATAAATTTTTATAGGGAGGAGAGCGGTCGGGATGAAAACCTCATATCTGTCACACTTAGGTAAACAACAAAGGTGCCTTTTAAGTAATGCTGGAAAGAGTTTTTTTTATGTCTTTTTATTAAAAGCATAAACGTGGGAAATTTTCTTGTGATGGCGATGCTGCGGGTACATTTTTTTTTCTTTTCCTCTAGCGAGGCACGTGACTTGTCGGAATGAATTAACGAAGCTTACTTCTTTTCTTAGCAGAGAAAATTTCCGTGTGCATTTCATTTCCTCATTCCTTAAACAGAATGATGGGGGGAGGGGGGGGGGGGGAGTTACAGCTTCGAAGCCAAGTTTGTATTCTCCCTTAGCTGGAATTTTCATTGCGAGAAATTCGAATATTAAAAACGCAAATCCCGGATGAGTATTTCAGAAATTAGCGAGAAACAAAGCGAGTTGATTCTGATCGGATTCACGACCGGAGAAACTTGAGGGGAAAAATGAGAGTTCGCCCACTGGAGAGGGTGGGACACATTAAAGCAGCCTAAATGGCCTTCTCGGAGTGCCGATAAAGAATCGAAATTCTCTGCAGCTGATATCGCATTGAAGATATGTAATGTTTATGTCGGGAATTAGGATAATGAATAACACTGGGAAACAACACGCGATCGTCACGAGATTCTCAGACGTCTGATCGCCTTGCTGCAATACCGGTGAAGTTCCTTGAGCGCATTAGGTACTTACATTCACGCAGTGCACGTGTACGTAGTGCATACTGTGATCTAACCATTCTTTTCTCCCAAGAATTGAAACTTTTATTAATCAGCCTTTCTTGTGAACATGAATAGATGGTAGCTCTCTTATTGGCAAATCCATTTCTTCCTTACAGATCGGTCTCTCCACCCAGCTACTCTGTCTCGTGTCTTCCGGCACTACAGCGGTACCACTTGGGATATCTCCCAGCATTTTCGTGCCTTTCGATGGTTTGCGCTCTCCTAATCGAAACATTTGCTGTGATCGAATAACTGAAATAAATCCTTGCTAGAATGAGGGTCTTCGTTCCCACTCCACACAAAATTCCGACTATTGTCCAAGCTTTGCTTCGCTAACAGAACTTCTGAAGCAATTTAAGATAAAAATTCGCCATATATTAAAGGGCTGAAGTCAGAATTCCTAGCCTTCCACTCAACCTACAAAATCTGTAAAAATAATCAAGATATCAATCTCATATGATGGGGAGGGGAAGAAAGAAGAGGAAAAAATTTCCTTTTACTCAAAATGGCCTACTCCTCCATGAGTGATTCCTTCACATCCTTAGGTGATGGCCCTAACCTCTTGGCATTATCTTTTCCTCCAGTTCCGGTTTAAGCACCCGGAGAAAATCACCTCCCATTATACTACAAACAACTCGCCGCATAGCCCTCTGATCAGAAAGACATGAAAGATAATCCTTAATATTTAGATACTAAGAAGTCGTCTCCCCCCCCCCCACACACACACACAGAGTAAAGGCCGAACATTATTAATTCAATGCTCTTACAAGAAAAGCAGTGGAGTTACATCGGAAGATGAAAATCAGTAACCTAGATTTTAGCAAGTATTCACCCTAATAAATAAAAAAAAAAAGTCCTCCCAATTGTTGAGCGGGGAGGATGAGCTGTCAAAGCACAAGTTTATCATGCAACTTTTAAAAAGACAGTCTCAGATTTTCTGACATCAGTCTGACAACGCTGTTTGTTCTAAGATATACATACGGGCTATCATATAGATACATCAGTCTGCAAGCAACTGGAATTCAAAGAACTTTTTGGTGTTTTATCTCCGTTTATTATAATCCCACCATTGAAAGTCTCAAAACCATTCTACGGGTTCGTGGCAGCTTGCCAGTCAAAATCCGAACCAGCTGAATTGATTTTTGCATTTCCTCTTCACCCTCAATTCTTGGCAACAACCTTCCTCCTCCAGTTTCACCAAATACTATGTCTTCGAATAAACAAATAAGATATATAAATTAAGTGGATATTAAATCCAACATCATTTCAAAGCCGAATACAGAAACTTAATAGTAGTTTCTGTATTCGGCTTTGAAATGATGTTGGATTGAATATCCACTTAATTTATATAATTTTGCATCGCCGAAGTGAAGCCTTTTGGCTTTTTATTTTAGTAAAGAAGGATATATCCTGTAACACTTTTTACTTCTCATAACTTATTTTAGAGGGGAGGGACATGCGAGCAGGCATTCTCCACCCTTCAGCCTTTCACTGATAGTCCAAGCTCTCAATGAATCCGGGATTAATTTTTGGATGATGGAGTATGTAAATAACTACTCCCAACTCGTGCCTCCCCCTCTCCTTAACCCTAATACTTGGCCATATACTGGGCCATATACCTGTTATACAGCCGATTCTAATGACATAAGTCATATAAGTGTGGTTAGGAAATGATTTTCCTACAGAAATATAGCGCGCACGCACACACACACACACACACACACACGGAGAAGGTAAATTTGTATCCAAAAATGTTCGAAATGAGCTCTCTGAGAAGCAACAGAGGCCGTACAGTATCGGCTGAGTGATTGTTGCACACTTTCGAGAAGTCACAATATTCTGCACTGTTGTTCAACCATCCACTACCCTTTGATGGAAAGCTAGTTCATTACGCAATACAAAGAAATCCAGTGGATTCATATCATAAGTCACGCGGACAATTCATCTGGCCCACCTCTTCCTATTCCACGGTCGGGATTGATACGATCAAAATGGTTCCTAACAGTTCGACCAGAATACGCTGGTGTTACATGTGAATGAACCACATGCGCGTGCGTGTTGCTAATGGTACATTCTCCAACAATGCTGGTCGTTTCTCCTCCAAGTAGTGCTGGTATCGCTCACCACTCCGCTGAAGTCGTTCTTGTTACGCTGCAGTAGAGAACAATTGACCGATGAGGTGGTCTGCAATGATGCGCATCCAGACATCCAAGTGGAATCTTGGCTGGTGTTCCCGGATCTGATTTCATGCTGAATGACCGCGTCCAGCAATGTATGTTGTGCAAGTCCACCCTATCACCATAAGTGAAATGAGGTTCGCCCGTGAAAAGCAATAGGGGTTCTGCACAGCCTTGTAGAAGCATTGAACAAAGCTGCTTATGAATATATATATATATATATATATATATATATATATATATATATTCGTAAAAAAAAATCTTTATATATATATATATATAAAGATTTTTTTTTTTTTACCTTGGGGATAATATATATTAAGGATACCCAGTAATTTTATAAACTTGATTTTTTTACTCCTCCCAAGTAAGCAAAACAGTAAAGTTTGTGCCTGAACGTAGTTCAAGTCTAAAGGTAGTGCAACACCAAGGCAATCGTTGTAAAGATGGGAAAAGCTCTGATCACTATTCTTAGTATTTCCCATAATGTAAAACACATCTCACTAAGAGATGTATACTGTTATATACTGTTATACATTATGGGTGGGGGGTCACTACCCAGACCGGTTTCAACCTTTTAACAGTATACATCTCCTAGTGAGATGTGTTTTACATTATGGGAATTACTAAGAATAGTGATCAGAGCTTTTCCCATCTTTACAACGATTGCCCTGATGTTGCACTACCTTTACACTTGAACTACGTTCAGGCACAAACTTTACTGTTTTGCTTACTTGGGAGGAGTAAAAAAACCAAGTTTATAAAATTACTGGGTATCCTTAATATATATGCGCTAATATTTAGCCTATAGCAGTACATCTAATCACAACCTAATTCTTATGTAGAAAGCGTCCAACAGAACGACCACATGTTAATAGTGTATGTGAGTTGCGGAAACCCAATCAAGAAATATTCAAGTTCGGTGGAGACATTCCGATTAATAACTCCTAATTCCTGTCAGCTTTGCTGACGATCCCAAAAGACTGGACGTGGAACAGTCTTAAATTTCACATTCCCTTGCCACAGAAATCCACAAGCATCTTTCTGTCTGTCCATTTATCGCTGCAGCTAATCTCGGGCGTCCAGCGTTACTGTCCTGTTATGATGCACTGTTCGCAACTTCCCGTAGTTTAGTTCTCATAAGTGACGCAACTGTTTAATTAGATGACTGCGATGTGTCAATAGACTTTCTGGTGCTCGCATCTCATCATTAATTACCGACGCAGAGTTTTAGGTCATTTGCATTCAGGCAGACTTGACACTCGTGAATCAGCGATGACAGACACGGACAGAATGAATGCTGGCAGATAAATCTTCGCGACACCCGCCAGCTTCTCGCATGCGCACGCATCAATGTTGATTCACTTGTTATCAGAAGGGATGACACCAGACGGTTAGTAATCGCTGTGCAACAAAGCGCTCTGAACTTCTCCGTCAAGGCTTTTGAGAATGTTTACCGTCAGGATTGGCGACAAAATTATAGATAACGCTAAACACGTGTGTCTAAAGGCTATTCGATAATTCTTCTTTCCATGGATTGTTTATTTTTTGGATTTTTTTTCTTTTTCCCAGAGTGTAGCAAGATTCCGACTAATAAGTTAGTGAATCCGATTTAAATCAATTGATGTGCTTTTTGGAAAAATGTCAGATATCGTGAATGACAGATGACGCACGGTCTCTGATATGGCTTTCTCTAAAGGATCAATTCTTTTTAAAATTTAAATTAAACATCTATATATTACTTTGGTTGGAAAGACCTGAGATGGTTCGAATCCCGTCCCCACGCAAGGAACATTCATAAGCTGAAGGTGAGGAAGGCAGTCATACGGACGTAAACGAGTGTTTATTCTCTGTTGGGTTGTCCATCCCGCAAAACAGGTCGGCCAGCGAACCCAGACGTAATGAAAATCGCGTCTGTGCTATCTGACCGTTTTGAATTATACCAAAAGACTTCGCCCTTTTATATGTTGTTATGCGTATACACGCAGTAACAGGAAATTCAGTTTGCATGAAATGAGTGGATGCTCCACAGCGTTTCGCATTTTCATAACGGAATGGATACGATTCTTCCAAGATACATTTGGAACTTATAACTTGAAGAGAATTCAGCTCAATTACATTTAACAAGTCCTTCCTTCCTGGTACGCGCTTACGCGTAGAATTGCACTCACCGTGCAGACATTTGAAACCAAATCTGGCGGAGGTTGGTTGATTCTTATTCCTATGACTGTATGTTGCGTGTGTTCTTCTAGCCGGTTATCGCGTTGCGAATGTCTTTAGGTGGGAGATGGATTTCGTCCCTCGGTGTGAGACCACTGACCCGCTGTTTAGAGGCTTAAAAGATAAAATAAAATGTTTCCGGGAGGAAGAAATCTTCACCTCCATATGAGACCAGCTAATCACTATTTGACTGACACCTGATAAAGGTCCTTCACGTCATAGACGGGATTCGAACCCAGGTATTTTCAACCAAAGGGCTTCTAAACTAACTGAACTACGGAGGTTTATTTAGAAAGTATTAAATTTTAATATAAAACGCATAAATTAAAAAAAAACTGCGTTTCCAGAAATACTGTACTCATGCAGACTTCTAATTATAGAGCTTTCTTTCTTTCTTTCTTTTTTTTTTTTTTTTTTTACATCAATCAGAATTTGTCGTTCCTCTGGAAAGACCTGATTCGAACTCAAGTGGGTAAACGAATCCTTCTGTAAGGGTTTTTTTTTGGGGGGGGGGGCATATAAAATTTCATTACATCACTGGCCTTGGCCTAGTTAATAGTGAGCAGTTTGGACATCATTTACTTCTTCAAGAAATTATCGAATCCCCTTTTAAAAACTGCTTCAGATTTTTCAACTTCCAAAGACCACCCCGTCTGAGATTACCGTGTGGATCACCCGCGCTAATCTCGTATTCTTTTCGGCATAAAAAAAGAAAAGTATGTCATAAAAGCATAATTAACATCGAGATTAATCACTTGAAGTATAATTAAATTTGAAAATTTACTTTAAAATTCTATTATGTAATTTGCGAAAGATATTTTTGTATGCTTCGGCCTGCAATTCATGTTATTAAAGCTTCTAAAATCCTTGGCTACGAATTGCATAATTCTAAAAAAAAAAAAAAGCCAAAACTCACTGCTTAATTCTTTTTTTTTTTTTTTTTTTTCATTTTCTATGAAACTGTAGAAAAATAGTACCATGTCGGTGTGGGTTAATTCATGTGGAAACTCTCCTCGAGACCAAATATGGACATTTATTTCAGGAAAAATGTTATACACTCACGGGCCAAAACATTTTGACCACCCAACCAGTTTCCTGCCAATCGCGCGATCTGGTTACCCATTAATAGCCCGTCCAGGCATGAGGATTGTTCTCGTAGACATCCTTGTTTCCTCTCATTCCCAACGAACAGACCTTGACACCAATTCTTATTTGGCGATTGCTTCGGACTAGGTATTGTGATAATGGTCCGATGGATTCTTCCAAGACAATCCGCATGTCACGAGATTGATATTGTACAAGCGTGGTTCGAACAGCAGTCGAAAGCATTCTGTGTGCTCCCCTGGATGCCTGATTTGAATCTCATCGAACATTTGTGGGATCATGAGGAACGCGCAATCGGTCGACGCCAGTACCTCTCTCGGTCGCTGACCTCCATTATTTCACGATCATGTGTGAAAGATGTAGATGACATCTTTCACACACGATCGTGACACCCAAGCCAGTAATGCCATTAGGCAACTTAGTGGTGTGCTGCGGAGTCGCGATTGGGGAGGGAGGGAGAGGGGGGGGGGCTTAGAATGCAAGCCAGAAGAGTCGTCTAAAAGCAATGGAGATAGGTGACTTACGACGGGATTTGCACGTATGTGTATATCTCACCTTCAACGAATTCGGAACGAGACTATTATGAAGAGATGGACTTGCGTGGACCTCTGGCAGCGTCAATCTTTACGGTGGAATGGACAAGTTCAACAGATATCCCAGGAGAGAGATGGCCCGCGAGAGTGATGAATTGGTCACCACCAGGAAGAGAGGACGGTCTCGATTTGCGTGCAGAGGAGGCGTTGTGAAGGCGACGATCCAGAGGGTTATAAGAAGGTCCCCTAGATGACCGTTCAAGTTGGAGAAGGGAAGTGAAAGCAACCGCCAAGCAGCACTGCACGCAGTACTTCACTTCCTTGAACGATCTGAAATAACAAGGAACTGGAATTCGGGTGATCCCACCGACAGCAAGATACATAAAATGAAATAATAATAATCCTAATAAAAATAGCATAGTATTATTGTATGTGTGACTTATATTTTGGCTGTCTGGAAATACAAAAGTCTAAGTGCCTCATTTCTGATTTACGTACTCAAAATATGCAGTGCAATATGCAAATCCAGTGCTGTGCTGTCGTGCGTTTCCCCTGCTTCGCAGAATCAGAATGAGATCGTTTTGGGGCTTTTTTTAAGCACAATAACAACTACATTTCTAGTTTTATTTTTGTGTTTGAAAACCTTTTAAAATGCTTCTCTGCTTGTTCTTGCAGTTTCCAGTTACGGGGGGGGGGTAGGGGAGGTCAGTTCAAATGTTGTCTATTTTTATCTATAATAAGGATTTTATTTTTAAAAGTCTTATCAAATCTTCCCCCAAGCGTAGTGTAAATCCCCCATCACAACAACAACAACAAAAAGGATAAACATGTTAGTGTTCTACCAAATTAAAGATGATCCCTTAAATAATAACTACATTTCGTAAGAATTGAAGCTTCATACTAAGATTAAGATTAATTTTTAAGGTTCTTAAGGTCTATTTCATATTCTTATATCATGATCAACATAAAATGTAAATCCTGTTAACCAGTGAATTCTACCGGCTTTGCCACTACGCCATAACTTGACCAAATCTTCCTTTTCCCTCAACGGAAAATCTAACTCGGCATCCCTCAGGTAATGTGGTTTAATTTTCTACTTTTGACAAAACTTCATTTTCTCGGTGCTTCGTATCTCAGCTGTTTTTTTTTTTTAAATGCATAAGCGGTTGTGTTTTTTATTCAGCGATCCTATTTTTCATTATGGACATTTATTTCACGAATTTTTATCGAATTTGCCCACAGTGATGTGACGGGTTTGCTACTTTTCGGTGGAATTATGATGAAAAAAGAATTTTTTTGCGAATAAAAATTTTTTGACCACGAACCACACACCTTTCTCATTTGTTTTGAGATTTGCCAATGTGATCACGTGGGGAGTCAACTCGATTAAATGGCAGGCCTCCTGCTTTCTCTATAATGCATTCTTGTCTGACCAAATATCGGTGCCTTTTCAAGACCATTTCGGAATCTTGTTCCTCACACTTGTCTTCAAAAGTTACCTAAGTGAACCAAGAGCTGAATGCAAACGTTCGAAATGTATACTTCCTTTACACTGCACACTACTTATACAGTGCGTGTATTTTCTTTTATTGTTCTTTTGTTAGTTTTCGCAGTAAATTCGTGTCTTAAGCAGTCATCTCATACCAAAGAATTATATTTTCCTAAGCTGTGGATCATTTTCGATGTTTAGAGATTTAACACAAACATTTCTGTAATTTCTTCTTTAACTTCCGTTACCTTGCGGTATTTTTGGTCATACGCTCTAATTAACATTATCTAATTAATTAGCTGAAGATAAAAATATAAAAGAAAACCCATCGTACTCACAAGTGTTAAAATACGACTTATTTTGTTTTTATATTTCCTGCTTCAGGGGATAAAGTGGATTCGAAATGCACAATGTTAGTTCTTCGTGGTGCATCTTACTACATTGCCCTGGGTCGTCGCCAGATTAGATCGCGGGCCTGAGGCAAACAATTAAATATCGCCCTTGATGGATCATAAGACAAAAATATAAGAAAATCTCCAATTGCTATTTTGTTTTTATTAGAAGAGAAACATTAATGCCAAAACAATTACATAATAATATTAATTAAATGTTTGCTCTACGGGGATATCGCACAATAAAACTGTTTATAAGCTCTTCTGAATTTAAATTATAAGCTATGTCCGCCTCTATCGATATAGTTGCTAGACCAACCAATCTTTCTTGGATCATTGCTGTTTGCAAATAACTTTGAATCAGTTTAAGCTTGGAAAAACGTCTTTCTGCATTTGCTACATTAACAGGAATTGTTAGCGTAGCGACGGCGCCTATCGCAATATGGCAGAACGAACGCCCTTATTAAGCCCGCAATACAAGTGTCACTGCGCATTAACAAATCTTCGCGTTACTTGAATTACTTTTGCAACGTGAATTATAAAATGTACAATGAATGTAATGAAGGATTTCTGCTACAGTGCATTTCATCGAAGCTATTCAAAAGGATGACATTCGCGTCATGATGGAAGCTGCTCTGCGCATATATTATGTGTTATCGATACTAATTCCCAGGATATGGGAACAATGACAAGCTCCTGAGCACGTCACTGCTCCGGATATTGCAGGTAACTCAGACAGCAACTATCCGTAGCTGGCTGAGAATATTAGACTTATCGTGTAATTGCATATCGGGATTAAGCAACACAAAGGGAAGGAGATGCCTTTTCCCGATTTCTGCATGCGTCATCACCGTTTAAATTAGCTTTCTTTCTTCTGTATGCACTACAATTTGTTTATCAGCAGTGCGTTCTTTGTGACTTGCAAAATCCTTCGCGTAATTCGAGTATCGACTTCGTAGCTAAAGCGATAACACGAAGCGCTGGGATAGAAACACATCTGCACTTAGCTAAATCCCCGAGCATTTATATTTCCCATAATGCTCCAAAATTTATTGCATAATTGATGAAAACACGTTACTAAGAATACGAAAGCGCGATATAAATTATGCATTTAATGTTGAATTGTCATGCGGAGAATCTCGAGTGAAACACTCTTTTTCCGCTGTCTGGTATTTCAAAGAGCGATTCTGCACAGATGCCGCAATGAGAATAGACCGCAGTAACTGTTTTTACATTAAGAATACTCGAAGTTCGTTGTCCGTAGTCCTACTTAGAATTGTGATTGTTCAGTGTTTGTTATGCAGTATTTATAGCGGTTAGTTATAAAAAGTAGTCAGAGGCGATTTGCAGAGATTCTTTCGCAAGGCGGGATCGCGATTTTAGCCCGCACGCGAGCAATTGAAGTTATAATGAATGATAAAATGGATTTCCATTCTGTTAAATCTGACTCAGAATTAGAGGTACGGGGGACAAAAATGGAATAAAATGACTTGAATTACACGACTCCCTTTGAACGCAGTTCCAGCAATACAGCAGTGTTGCATGCTTTACGTGTCACCATTAATGGCTTATAAAATTCAGAGAAAGCAGAAAGAAAGAAATTTATATGGAATAGCAGGGTTTTTCCCTCCTGGAAACTTCGGTTTTTTCATCCTGTAGACAAACGAATCAGCACGAAAAAAGAAAATCTCCCCAATTTACTGAAAAGAAATACCATTAGTGGCGGTAGATGGCGGTGTGTACAGTTAATGGATGGGCATTGCGTGTGTAGTGGCGATATACGTATTAAGTGGTGTACGCGTGGGATATGTGGAGTCGAATGCCCTGCCGCGATGACTCCCTGGAGATGTGACGCCTTAAACTTCACCAATTTTGGGAGTTAATCCTAAGTAACACTCCTCATTTCCTGTGTTTATTAAAATTGTAATTTTTAATCTGGTATGCAAGGAATAGAGGAAAATAATACAGCAAAGGATATGAGAAAGGTCTATGAAGGCTTGAACTGGATTTCAGGGAAGAAGAGAAGGACAAAAAGCGGTGCTTTGGGGGATGAAAGAGGAAAGATTTTGTTGGGGAAAAAATGGAAAAAAAAAATAAGGTGGAAGAAGTATGTAACAGGACTTTATGGAGATGAAGATAATCTGGAATGTGATCATATCGAAAATGACGATGTCCCAGAAATTAAGGAATGGGAAACCGAAGCAGCTTAAAAGAATAAAGGATAGGAAAGTTCCAGGAGTGGATGATATTCAAGGAGAGCTGCTGAGGGCATTTGGAAAGGAAGGAATAAAACTTCTATCCAGCATCTTTAATAGAAGTCTGGAGGAGGAGGATAGAATACCTAAAGACCTCGTAAGATCTATTTTTGTTCCTATTCCCAAGACTACAGGAACGATGGATTGCAATAAGCAAAGCACTATCAGTTTGATTAGCCCACGTTGCAAAAGTCCTAATCAACATAATATACAGAAGAATGGAACATAGAGAGAGAATTAAATGAAGCACAGTTTGGTTTCAGGGGAACCAGGGAAGCTATTACAACACTAAAGATATTCGGGGAAAGAATGATCGAGTGCAATGAAGATTTATATCTATGCTTTGTGGATCACTAAAAAGCTTTCGATGATGTTAATCATTCTGTTTTATTTGATATTTTGCATAAAATAGGAATAGATGGAAAAATGATCAGACTGTTGTTCAGAATATATAAAACTCAAGAAGCCAGGGTTAGATTTGAAGGAGAGGATACTGATTGGATCTCCATAAGAAAGGTGTGGGATGTTCCCACTCCTTTTTAATGTGTATAGTGTATGGATGATGAAGGAGGCCTTGGAAGATCTGAAGGATGGAATAAAGACATCTGATAAATGGACATCTGATAAGTAATATAAGATATGCAGATGGTATTGTACTTATGAGCAAAACAGAGGAATGCTTGCAAAGAATTTTGAATAGACTGAATAGGGTGAAATGAGATATATAAAATGAAATAAACATTCAGAAGACAAAAGTGATGAAGATTTCAAGGAAAGGAAATGATGGGATGGAAATCACTTTCAACCGACAAAGAATAGAGAATCTAAAAAGTTTTGACTACCTTGGGAGTTGGATAACAGAAGACAATAGATCTAATTATGAAATTAAGAACATAATTAAAAAAGCAAAAGCAGCATTTTTCCAAATACACCACATATTAGGAAATAGAAATCTGAACAAATAGTTAAAAGTAAGAATCCTCAAGACAATGATCTGGAGCGTGGGGACATATGGATGTGAGTCCTGGACGATCGATGAGGAGATGAGTAACCGATTGAATCCATTTGAAATGTGGTGCTTGAGAAAAATGGATCGTATCAGCTGGACTGAAAGAGTCAGCAATGAAGAGGTTCTTAAAAGATTCAAGATGAAAATAGACTATATGGCTAATATCCAAAGAAGAAAAATAGCGTTTGCATGAAATTTGATGAGGGTGTTTCTTCTGGAGAGCTCCCCAGAATAGCATTGCAGGGGATGGTAGAGGGAAGAAGAAGACCTTCGACTGGAATGGAGAACAACATAAAAGACTGGAAGGGCAAGAGTCAGAGACAGAAGCAAGAGACAGAGAGACATGGAAACGAGCTGTTCATCAGCTGCAACGCTCTTAAAAGAGGAGGCCACAGGATTAGATTGACATTATTTAAATGAATGTCTTTGAATTCTAATAGTTGTAGAGGACACATTGAAGGAACACTCCACCCTCATATAATCACGCTTTTCTGATATTGCCCTTATGCAAATGTCTTCAAGTGGAGGAAGAAATTTTAGAAACAGGTTAGCAACGGAGTTTCTTCTGTCTGTCATCAAATTGCTTGCAAGGTCAGCTCTTCCAGCATTGAATTTGAGAGAACTCACTTTAATACCAAATGCTTGATGGTGTTATGGCATTATGTATTGGCGATTAGGAAACTATGGCAATTTTCCTAATCTGCATGGCATTGCGGTCTAGCTGTAATTTACTTGAACCACGCTATCAAAATTCACTTTACCACAGAGCTTTAGAAAGATTCACATTACAGTTTCTCTAGATGTTTAGATTAGAAAAACAGCGCACTTCCCGCGCAGGAAACCAATACATACCGGACAGCGCTGCATGCTACTCAGTCATCCTATACAAAAAAAAAAAAAAAAAAAAACTAATGTGATCAAAAGATTTCGGCCTAGCTGTAATTATATGACACAACGAAACTTAACAAAAAACCTCAACTAAATCACCTACGATAACAAATATTAAATGGCTAAAGGGTTAAAAAAACGTAATCGAATCACATCCAAACCGACCCGAGAACAACATTCATACAAAGGAGCTGCTGGTGCGATTTCTGGTCATGGTGACAACATATTTTGAGGATATCGTGAAGCTTTCTTCAAACTGATCATTATATTCCAATCAGGTGAGATCTCCAGAAGACACGCACACCCCACTGAAAAACATCTCGGTCTATACAAAAACGCTTTGTAAGTGTAAACGTAAATCCATAGCAAATAGTTTACACGCCCTCCTATTGGCAGTAAAGGACTTCCGGAAAGCCACGAGAAACATCTGCATTCCGTTTTGAAGAGATTATCCTGAGCGAGTTCTCAAATAATATACAGAGGTCATAGTTGGCACCTTGAATCGGGACGGACGCGATGCGTGGATCGATCTAATAAAACCTGGTAAGGTGTGAAAGGTTTTATTTTTAAAGCAGAAACAGATTTCGACTGCGAAAAACTTCTTTACACAAACCGTAAAGAAGTTTTTCGCAGTCGAAATCTGTCTGATAAACTTGGATGGAGTACATCCTTATAGTGTTAGGATGCAAAGTATCGGCAAGTTCGAAGATACACATTTTGTGTGTCCGACGCCTCCACCCTGAAAATTCTATTAGTCGGAAGATACCCGAAGAGGTGGACGATAGTCTAATACACTTGCAATGAAGGATAGTAAATGCAAAGAATGCCACAATAATTAAAGCAATGAGATTGTTACCATAATGATTGTCTCGAGCAACTTAAACCAAGGGTTGTCCCTTCTTTTTCGCAACACTAGTTGTGCCGACTTTCATTTCGAGAATCATTCATTGCACGTGAAAGATTCCTGATTTCAGGAAAATAATAATAATTTTTCAAAGTAGATGTTTTGGACAACGTAAATGGCGTGAAATATGTAATTGACGACTGCCTCAATCACTGAAATATTTTCAAGAGTTCATGCCATAAACAAGGCCTAATTAAACTACAGCAACAGGCCTCTCTGCTGAGCATCGTGGTATCACGCGCCTACCTACCCACCCACCCATGACTATTACTGGAGTTATCGAATGGCTCTATTAAGCAATGGTGTCACGTTTTCTTCAAATCTGAACAACCCGATCACGTAGTCATCGACTCGAAGTCCAGTCCAGTTGCAGAAGGAAGAAAATGCGGAGCTGTGCTGCGTATTGTTTCGTGTGTCCGACGCCTCCACCCTGAAAATTCTATTAGTCTAAAGATACCCGAAGAGGTGGACAATAGTCTAATGCACGCACGTAAAGGCGACCAGAATTCCACGTGAAGATTCCATTGCCGTACTTTACGACGTGCACCTTCTAGAAAATCTCGTTTCTCTAAGTGCACGGACGAAAACACGAGAGAAAATTGTCAAAGAAAAAGTGCTGTTTGAGGTCGTAAGAGGGTAGATAAACAATGGAGTCAGCACGCCCACGAACAACAACAGAAAAAAACAGAAATACAAAAGAGAATACGTTGGAAGCAGTTGCTAAGAAAACAAAATTACATACATGGAGGGGATCCGGATAAAAGACGTTATGAGAGATTTTATCGGATACTCACTCCTGGAAGCGATGTGTCACTGAATTTTGCTCATATATATCATCAAAAAAAAAAGTATTTATTAAAATACTGGTAACCAACAAGGGACTTGGATGTCATTTTTACTCAAGCAAGAAACGAGTACATTATGCCCACATTACTTAGCAGTGTCGAAAAGAGAAAGACATTCGTAGGAAAGAATTATTTTTATCTAACCTCAGCCGTTAGATGCGATATCGCTGGAAGTGAACGAAGGCGTTTTGTCAATTGGCAAATAGATGATTATTTGCACTTCTGTCTATATACAAATTCATTCTCCACATCTATTTGCAATGGCGATACACTGAAGAAAGAGAATTACATCCTGATTACGGATAGGCCTGTAAGTGAACTCATATTTATTTTATTTTATTTTTTCCTATAGGATCTCAGGATACATCCTTTGAGGCGTTGTTAAGCAACTTTGAGATTCAAAAAGGCAGTACCGAATGCTGAACAAGTAAAATTCCAAAAGTGCCATAAATATAAACATATTTCGGACGAAGTTTCAATACGACAAAATCAGTGCACATCAGACTAGTTTGTCTTTCAAACATGCATGCTATTTCAATTACTGCTACAGTGACAACATCGATGATATTCTCCCTCTTTCAAACACAATTTTACTAAAAGGGAAGGGATTGTACATTACATGTGCTAAATCTTACACTTATTATATTACTAAACACGTGGGGTATTAATTTTTATGCATCCTTTCAAGTGTATTATTATTATTATTATTTTAAATTTAGATAAATACTTATTACATTATTTGTAAAAAAATTCTTTAATTAAAAGTAAGGGGGATCGCAATGACAACCTCATTTTGAAGTCTCACATCAGGAGAGAAGTTACACAAAATTTGTGAACGCCATTCTGAATTATATGAAAATGTGTTCCTTGGCGTTCGCAATCCTGTATTTTGTTTCAAATCACAGACAATGAAGGGCACCGTTTCCATGTCGCTTTTATTTTCTCGATTTCTAGGCTTTTTCAATAATCTGCAGAACATTTTGCTACCTTCCCGATTTTGATTTTCTCAGGCGTTTTCCCATGACTTTTGTTTAGTTACTTTTACTCGGTGCTTTGCTTCTTACATTTTTCTCTGTTTTCTCAGAGCACATACTCACATACTTTTCGCATGCTGCGAACTTTCTTGCTTTTTTCCATGGCTGTCTCTTTAGCTTCTTCAGTTCACTCTGGAGTTCTGATTTTCTATCCTCACAGACAACTTCGCCACATGTTTGGCAGAATTAATCAATACTTTATTCAAAGTCTGTCACTGAGTATTTTAAATCTTTCCGACTTCCATTTTTTCCAGTGATATTTAATATTTGAGTCTTCTGTTCACCATTTAAAGCTGCTCGACCTTGCTTATTTTTAAATATTTGTGTATATTTTTTTTTTTTGAATTGGACGTTCATTATATCCTGCTCAAAATTAAATGGTGATCGCTTCCTATAAAATAAAATAAAATCATATTGAAAAGGGAAAATTATGTTCAAAATTTTAAAAAGAATTAAAGTCGAACAGTTTTAAGTGGCGAATTGAAGACTGACAGGGTTATTGTCGACAATGTACCATGAAGAACATAAAGAAACATGGAAAGATTTGTGTGAGAAGATCACAAGAGGAAAAAACTAACCGAAGGGGAAGGGGAGGGTTAGTACACGTACAAAGTAAATCCATCAATTTATTTTAATGAATTTGGCAAATGGAAGACGTCGGCTGGTGGGTGAGGGATTGGATAAGATGCCGAGAGTTATCGTGACTTTCAACCGCTCACGCGATCCTCTCTCTACCACCCATCTATACCGAACAGCATAAACAGCAATAAGGTTCTAATATTTGTACTTCACATCCTGAAATAAATGAGAAATCAGCACGATCGACGACCTAGAGTAAAGCTCATTACAGCTTATAATGTCCTCACAAATGAAGAGAGCATAAAATGGCGCAGGAATTGCCACATGTGCTGTGGAAAATATCAATGAATACAGCTGTCGTTCAGTATAGCTGGGTGGTAGAGAGAGGATCGCGTGAGCGAAGAAGCAACTGAAAATCTAAACACGATAACGGTCGGCACCTATCCATCCCATCTGCCACCAGGCGATGCTGCAGTTACCTTTTACTCTCGAAAATGTATGCAAAATGCAGGTTAAAAGAGCAAACAGTGACGAAATATATTGCGTGTTAGCAGGTGCGACCTGATTAATGGGCCAGTTATCATGATGGATCTACTTCTGGACGGATCGTCAGAACACATCGGTAGGACATGTTCACCGAGCCATAACCACTAAAACACGTTGAACTGGCGATCACTCTCCTTCATCGAACATTACGTAGAAAAGACTACACTCATCGTAATCATTACTGATGAGTGGGGTCCGTTCTGTCTTCGTGCGCCTAGCCATGTTTTATATAATTACTCATTTTTTGATGGTTATTCGTAAGATGTTACAGAACCGTAGATAGAAAAGCGAATAGGATATTAGATTCACCGGCTTTAAAAGAATAATTTAAAAAAAAATTAGCTTAAAAAAAAAAATTACTCTTCCATGACTGCAACGTACCAATTCCTGAACATTTAAACAATAAGAAACTTAATAACCAAAAGAAAAACAGAATAAAAAATACAGGAAAAACAGAAATAGCAGTCCGCGCTCTTGAACAGAAACACATACAGGAAAAAGAAACAATGCTTAGAATATCGGAAACGACAGCCATAAAATGTGACAAACTCAATAAGCGTTCACCGCCCCTATATAATCTCCGAGAGTTGAAAGGCTCCAAAACATAAAAATTAGGTCGCGACTCCGACCCATAGAAAACACCAAGCCGACATGACATAGCCTCCACTTTTCTCACGAGCTTCGAAGACGACGCACTGTCGAAACGACTCCTGTTACTCCCACTCCTTTCCCCAAAGATTTCTATCTTTCACCTTATTCGCAAAGAATTCTCATCCCACCCTTAAAACCTGGGTTTTAAAATTGGCATCCCTCTTGCCGTACCCGCAATTCTCCCATATCTCCCTATCCCTACATTTCAAACTCTCTCCCCCGCCCCTTTCATTCAGTCATATCACCATACGCCGGATGCCGCTCTGTTCATGATCTAATCAAAAATCTAATTGATCTAACTGTGTTAATATTGGGAAGTGTTACGCTATCCGGACGGTGTCGTGTTGTTCGTGTCAATTTTTAAAACTTGAACGGTTTAGATGCGAGAGAAGCAAATACCTTGTGTGTAACCATTCAGGTTACCTGGTGAATGCGCCGTTTAGGTACCCGAGTTTATTACCGATTTCTATTTAAAAAATAAAAATAAAACTCCGAATGATCATTTCAGCTGCGTGCATTAACCCAGCCCGTCTGTCACTAAATCTTCATTTCTCACCATCGAAGTTAGAGTAGTTTCACGTGTTTGATTAGAGAATAAGGAGCTGTCGAGATTAAAATTGCAAAATATTTTTCTAACCTTCAATATTAATAAATATAAAGCGCGTGAGACAAAAGCTTTCAAGGAGATTGGCTCCGCGAGCTCGTAGTTGAACTCAGACCGCTTTCAAAATAATTGATAAACAGTTTTGAAATCAAAAACTCAGATTTCTCGACGATGGATTCTGCTCTGCCCACGAGAGTCGTTATCTAAGAAGGGTTGCATTGAAAAACACAAAAATAACAAATTGCTTGAAATGTGGGCCACTGAATTAGAGACTTCGCAGAAATCAGTGGTTTCCGTATAAGCCTGCATGCGAATGCCAATACCGATCCTCTTCCACTCCCTGCGCGTAGTTCGGTGAGATGAGTCGGGAACATTCTTCATTAAATGCTTTGGTCAATTGATGCACGTTTTGTTTTGTTTGTCTGTGCAAGCCTTCTTAGACGAGGGCGATCTCGTTCCTGACAGACTGTCTTAGGACCACACTCTTAGACAACCAATGTGGGTTATTTTTGCACTGATTAAACCCCCGGGATATCTCACCTTTTGAGAAACTAATCACTGTGCGGATTACAAAATCATGGCTTCAGCCAGACGGGCACTCACAGTAAGTCCTTTATCGAACTCCGAAGATCCTTCGTTTTTGCCATGGTGATCATCACTATTGACGATTACTGACCAGCAGCATTCTTAATTAGAACACGTGGTGAGGCACGCGACCAAGGCATACACGGTGCGTAAGTGATGTTTACGTACATCTGCATAAAGGTTTCAAATTCAGTGGCGGGTGTCATGGTTCGATTCTTCAGTACTCCGTTGACGGGCATGTGGAACAGAATTGAGAAAGTATGTCTTTTTTCAAGAATGAGGCTTCTTCATTATTTTAATATAAAAATTAAGTATAAACCTTGAAAAAAAAAGTTAACATAATAAAAGAGATAAATTTCCTATTCTCATGCATTCATTATGTATTTGTCTTAAGAATCAGTGAATATTTGCAAGAAGTGTCAATATTTCGTAGGACAGCCCTTTTACTGGCTACTCATCTCTGCTACTGAAAAAAAAAAAAAAAAAAAATCCTGAAACGATCAATTTGTCGGAAGTAATTTTTCTTGTAATACTTCAAAGTGGTTTTATCCTTCTAGAGCTTTCCTTTCCCAATATATTTCCAGCATGCAATCCTAATGAAAGTTTAATTTGATGATATTCTCGCCCGTCCATCCAAATTCTTCACTGCGCTGCATGAATTTCTTTTTTCGGCAGTCTCTTTACATCGATGTGAGTGAATGAATTCCAGTCACACGAAATCCACATTTGTTGCTTAAATGCTTCACCAACTGCAGCTGAGATGAATTTAATGCGGTTTTGCTCGTCGCAATCATCTCTAGAGTGAATTGGAAATCGATCAACAGTTATGAGACTTTGGTTAAGCTTTTGACGTAAATATTTCTCAACACAAAATTAGTTTTCAATTGTTTAGAAAGTCGCAATAAATCGCAAATAGTATTGTGAAATCCTGTAGCATGTGTGTTCGTTGCTTTTCTTGTCCTCCTACTTATCGAAATGTCATACGAACGAATTTGTGAAGTTGGGAGTTACTTTCGTAAGACGCTTAGGACATGTCGCCACTCCTATCTCAAAGGCATGTAACATCAGAAGCTTTTTACAGCTTCTCTTAGAGTACCAGTTGGAATTAAAGGATAAAGTTTTGCAGTTTAGTGGGATTCCTCCCCTTATGTTCCATGAAGAGTGAAATGTTCGCTGAAGTGTTTTTTAAAATATTGTATCGAACAATATTTTAAACCAGCCCTGTTTCATAAAGTGCATTCAATCATCAGAATGTTTCACATCTCCCATTTTAAATGGAATCCACTAGTAATATCGTAACTTAACTGGAAGAACAACGAGATAGTGCGCGGTTCGGTTGGAAATGAACCAAGTTCGATTCACGGCCTGACGAGAGTATTATACGAGCTGTTTCATTTGAAGGTAAGTTAACGGATCTCACACAAAAGTGTTTTCTCTCCTAGAAAATCTTTATTATTATTATTATTATTATTATTATTATTATTATTATTATTATTATTATTATCCAGCACACAAACAAATCGCCCATGAGAACATACGCAATTTCCAGACAAAAAATACTATTGTTGTTGGTGGTGGTGGTAGTAGTATGCGATAGATGGCGTTGTGTGTGTTGATGATAGTAGTGTCGTTGAGTAGTTGGAAGTTAAGTATGGGAAACAGTGAGACGTACGTAGTGTAGTTAGATGGCCTTTCCACGCTGAGTCCTTAGACTCCTTGGAAGTGTCCCGTAATAAGAGTAATAACACGCGCGACATCAACAGACTGTCTCATTGAGATATTCGTTTAAGGGTGTCCTTGCCCAAACAGTGTAATCTGAGTACTTGCCTGCAACTGGGGAAAGTTCTTGGAGAGTGATTCTCCCCAGTCTTTGCTATTTCATGCAGAATAAAGAGAAATGTCACGGATCCGCTGTTTTGATAACAATACAATGCGGTGGCGGCGGATTGATGCTCAAGCGCTCCTTTACAGTAAACCAGTTCTTACTCTGCATGGGTTAGACTCCTCCAACAGGATAACACATAATGTTACAGGGCATCTGTCGTCCATGAATGGTTACAGAAAAATAAAAGTACCTTAATTCAAAAGCTCATTTCCAATGAGCATCGTTGGAACATGCGGGTTGGTCAATTACAGCAAGCAGCTAACGAGACTTTCCCGAAGAAAAACCCTTCCATTTTTGATATTTGCATAACCCGAAAACCCTTCTCTATCGACCAACCATGGAAATTTTTCAAGCCACTTCAGGCCCCCAATAAGCGAGAAGGTGGTGTCACACCCGATGCTGAAATTCATCTTCCACCTAAAGACATTCATGCCCATGGTGGGATTTGAACCTGCAGCCTGTTGGTTGGAGAGCGACTACGCTAACCACCCGGTCAACCAGGTTGACTCAACTGAATTACTCGGCATTTGGGTAAATGGAAGGACCCACTGCCAGAAAATATGATGGAACTGCAAGAATTCATTCTGTTCGGCTGTGGAGTGTATATGGAATCCTGGAGTGTCGATATCCTTGCGTATCGAGGGTCAAGGCTCATGAAGGGCCCACAAGTGAATTAGAATATCTTCTAACGCTGAACTGGTGGTGCTGCTTCGAGATAATATCGTGTGTTATCTGCGCTTATCGTTCTGATAAGTGGACCCTGTATGCGTGCTGCTTTACAGTCTAGAACAGTGGTTCCCAAAATTATCTGGCTTATTGCTCCCTTTTTACCAAAAAAAAAATTTTATCCCCCCCCCCGGAAACTACTTTCTAAGTCCTGACACATAAAAGAAGAAAATCGTATACAAATCGGAGATAAGCAGTTCTCGAGCTTTAAGCGAACAAACAGATAGAGAAATAAATTTGCGCTTTATTGTGCATCTAGTAGAGATTTTTGAAGTTTGGAAATAAGACAGCTTGGAACTGAAATTTTAAAACTATTTATTGAAATCAACAAAAGAAACTTAAATTGCACGTGAACATAGGACAAGTTGGAGATGAAATTTAATAACCTTATTAAAATTAAGAAAACGAACATAAATTGCTCATAAAATAGTAAATAACGATCAGTAATATTACAAACAATCCTAATGAGAAGGATGAGCCTGGTGTGTTGTTACCAATTTATTGATATTTGACTCTAAATTTGTCAGCAGCATTCTTAAATCACCACGATGGGCTATTTGCAGTCGATTTTTCTTTTTTTAGTTAAAAGATTTGTAACCGTACTGAACCCACGTTCCACTAAATACGATGATGGAAATGCCCTTAAAACCTTTTTTTACTGCAGCCCACAATCCAGGATAAAGTATGGGCATCTGCTTTTGCAACCAGAACTGTTGGTACCCATTTTTGAATTTTAATTTCTGTTCCTCATTTGTTGTTACTTCTATCAGTTCTTCTTGTAATTGTAAAGATTCTTCTGTGTTTGTACTTGAAAACGGGTTGAAAACCTAATCGGGTATTTTCATTTCAAGAATATCTTTAAATCGTTGGTTGAATTCGCAATGAAGAGCCTCCAAGTGCTGAGCACGTCTTCATCACATTTTTCCACTGTTGATAGATTTGGAAACAATCTCGAAAATAATCGAGTTGCTCGTAAAGCATCATCTCTGTTTTCTAAAAACTGTAGCACTGAGTCAAAGAGTTTATAAAATCGACTCAAACTGGCACCCTTTGATAACCAACGAACTTCTGTATGGAGCAGCAAGCGATTGAATTTGTCATCGTTTTCAGTGCAAAGTTGTCCAAACCTTGGATTTTGTTGACTGCTGTAATTACATAATGTAATCACCTGTGTAGGCGATCACTCAGGTATTTGGCAACTAAATGTTGACGGTGAATCACAAAGTGTACAGTGAATATATTTGGCACCGCATCTTTGAGATATGCAATAAAACCGCGATAGCGCCCTACCATCGCTGAAGCACCATCGATAGCAACTGATAAGATATTATTCAGAGGGATTTCTTTTCCTTAAAAAAAACCTCTTTCAATGCATGAAATATCGATTCTCCTTTAGGGTCAGTTAGCAAACTTTTAGCAAATAATAATTCTTGGCAATTTTTTTCTTCTTTTATGCATCATACATATGCTAAAAGTAAGGTTTCATTTCCTGGCTTCATAAAGTAGACTCCTCAAGTTGTATAGAGAGCTGGGTTATACCAGAGACTGGCTTGTGCAGTACAGTGCGTATGACCTCACTAACAGCTGGTACGATTAGTTCTTCACCAACATTATGCGGTTCTCCCGATTTTGCAATCAGTAAGGAAAAGAGGCGCGTTTGGATGCTGCTGAAAACATACCTGCCAATGTTGGTTGTTTCCAATTTTTTTTCTTTGAGCGCTTGAAAAAACGATAAATCCTTATCTTTTTTTTTTATCAGCATGAACTTTTGTCAAATGTTCTTCTCGTCTTGGAGGCTTCATAGATTCATTTGAAAAAAACTTCTTAGCAAATCAGGCACATTGATGATGTTTTGTTTGTAGGCGGCTGAATAATATTTCAGATACTCGATATTGTCTACATTTCTTCTAGGGTTCAGCCATGATATTATCTGCAAAAAGAAAAAAAAAAGGTAAATTTGCAAAATTACTAAAATACAATTTCTCACGTACCCAAACCAAATTTTTTTACAAGGAAATGTACAAAAATACTCGCGTGAAACCTGCTGTTTTATTGAAATAACAATAATTTGCTTGGTGCGTAATCGGTGTAAGTAAGGTACCGACTAAGTATCGAATATGCACTAAAATGTTTATGCACTACATCAAATTGCTTACTGCTTGTCACACAATTCAGAAACAATCTAAAACTGATTTCATACGTCTCACGTATTTATGGTATTATACAGTGAACATGTCATAACATGCACATGTTCCTGCCGATGCGTACTGGACTTGGAAAATCCCGATCCCTTGAATAGTGCGCGTCTGCCGACACTTTGCTTGTTAAGACCAGTCGTTGGAGTTCAACGCCGATCGGCTGTAACTTGCATTTTGTACTTTTCCTTGGAAAATAAAGCAATATTTTCCAAGCAAAATTAGATGATAAATTTTTTCGGCACCTAATTTTTGTCCTTTATGCTTTCACCGCCCCTTTACTTCGATTCAACACCCCCTTTTACTCATGAGGCTCCCCCTTTCCAGCGCCCCCAAGGGGGAAGTACCGTCCACTTTGGGAACACTGTTCTCGACGAACAACATATGACGTTGTCTCTGGCGAAGCGACGAACCACGTGGAATACTGATGAAAATACAGCTAACAAACTGGCTACTCATTGTATGCAATAACTTTATAGATTCGTTTTCTTTGTTTTCTTAATTTTCTTATATTTATAGAAATTATATATAGAACAATACTTATATCAGTTACATGAGAAGAATGGGGAAATCTGGGATGAGAACTGAGTAAATAATTTTTCTTTAGTTCTAACATTGTTCTTGAGGTTTGTTGCTTGAATTTCAGTTTTTGGAATCGCCAAAGAAAATGGTTTGAGCAAATGCATTGTCCCTTATTTGCGGAGTCGATTCTTTTTTTAAAGTAATTTTAGAAGATTTTCAAAATTCTCTTACTTTATCTGGGTTTATTATTTTTACTTCAGTTTTTACAATTTACAATTAAATTTTTACAATTTTGGTTTAAAATTTGGTTTAACTGTACTTCTCTGAATTTGCCAACATTCTGTGGTACATTTTGTTTCTTTATTGGAGGATTAAAGTCTCCTGCACTTATCAAATAACCCTTGTATTACAGTTCCGCATTAAATTTTACAGATCGGTGTAAAACATTTCACTTTGATTGGTATTTCCATCTTTTAGGGCATTTACTCCCGTGATTATGTTTAAATCTTATTATTTTTCGTAATTGAATAAAGCTCTCGCCAGTTTCGAAGCAATGGACCCTAATGTCGAACGATACCATTTCTTTCATTAATCAAATTCTAATCCTTAATTCTAAACCTTAATTCTAATCTTCTGGTTATGGCTGCTATTTTTGTTCTCTTTTAATTATTTGTTGCGTTTGTTTTAAAGTTTGTTTTGTTACTTATTATTAGTTCTACAGAATCTTTTCTTTTCCTTTAAATCAGGGATGCACAAACTTGTTAAGGCCGAGGGCCGCATAGGTTCCACTGTTACTTATTGGAGGGCCGCCAAAAAAAAAAAAAAAAACTTGAGTTATCTACCATATATTGTTTATTTTATTTATACCTATCATAATTGTTACAAAAAAGTAATAAAAAGTAAGTGAATTTTAATTTGATGCGTGACATTGCATTAATTTGACAATTGTTTTGATATTTGGTTCGAGTTTTGTAGTAGCCAACCGCAAAATTGATTCTAAATTTTCATCAGTCAGGCAGTTCCTATTTTTCGATTTGTTAATATTCATGACTGAAAAAGTTTGTTCACAAATATATGTTTATTAAATTGCTTTCGTTAAATTTATTCCTCAGGCTCTCATTTTTGAATGTCGATGAATTCAGGCTGTGCTGATTCGGGTGCATTTTCGGGCAAACTGGCAGAAGGATTGCTAAATAAATCTAGCAACGGTTTCACTTTTTTAAAATCAGTAAACCGATCCTTGAAGACGGATATCAAGTTATCAATCTTTTCAACATACACAGTTTTGAAGTTGACATTGAACTTTTCAGAAACTTTCTTATGATTAGGAAAATGGATGTAATTCCCTAACTTCAGTTGGATTTGAATTAGATTTAACTTGCACTGAAAAGACAAAATGTGTCGTAAAGTTGACTAACCAATTGATCTTTGCCCTGAAGTCGCGTATTTAACGTATTTAAATGATTAGTAATGTCAACCAGAAAGGCTAAGTCACATAACCAATCCGGATTTTTTATGTCAGGGACCTTTTTGTTTTCTTCAGTCATGAAGATTTCAATTTCATCAATTAAATTTAGGAACTGCTCCAATGTTTGTCCACGACTTAGCCACCTCACTTCTGTGTAAAAAAATTAAGTCACCATATTCACTTTCAATGTCTTCAAGAAACTTTTTAAATTGTCGGTGATTAAGGCCACGGGATTTTATAAAGTTAATCGTTGCAACTTCCATGACATGTTCAAATCCAAGTTTCTTAGGGCACAAGTTCTCCTGGTGGAATTGTATCAACTCATCGTCGTGCCCGTCCCAAATGCTGTTTCAATAATGTTACCAATTCAGAATTAGCTCCTATCATGGAAGGAGTTCCGTCAGTCGTGATACCTGATAATTTTGTCAGATCTAAATCAATTTTGGAACACTGTTCCAAAAGCCCAGTGAACATGTCATTACCTTTCGTTTGATGTGACAATGAACTCATTCCAATCAGCTCCTCACTTACCTCAAACTCTTGCGTTATTCCACGTGCAAAGATTTAACAACTGGGCTGTGGAAGTAATGTCAGTTGATTC